>NC_083348.1:85536930-85836930 GCF_019175385.1 Lycium barbarum
GGACCAAATCAAAGTGGAAACCCTCCAAACGAATATTTTTAAGAAAACGTTTTCGGGTGACCTGACTTTGGGGGGCAAAAACTGTATTGTAAGTTTGGAATTTCGAAAATACCTTGAAATAGAAGTTGTAGATAATTGAATTAGCTTTCCATCCATAGGTCGTGGGTTCACAGGTGACGTCGGTACAAGGAGATATGAACGTTTTAAGGTCGAAAGGTCAGTGGGCTAGGCCCAACTCGGGACCAACCGAGTTGGCCCAAAAAAATGAAAAAAAAAATTCAGGCCCAAGTGAGGAGCCATTCGGCCATGGTCCATAAAAAGGATCCGAGCCCATGGAATTAAGTCATGTGGTCAATGAATAAAAGACCACTTAATCATCCAAATTCCATAGAACTTTCAAGAGAAAGAATAGGAGGAAAAACAAGAGAAAAACAAGAACAAAAAGAGGGCATTTCGGGTTTGGCCATAGAAAAATCACCCCTCAAAATCTTGCCTCTAAAATTATTTTCTTGTTGAATTCCTACTAAATTAAGTGTCCTCTACAACTTGGTGTAATTGTTTTGGAAGAAGGAGCACTTATTTCTTCAAGTTGACAACTTGTTCAAGTGAAGAAGTTTGTAGAAAAAGGTAAGAATCAATTCCTTTTTCTTATGTTATGAAGGTTTGTTTATGTTGTGGTATGTGGAAATGAGTAGAAATTATGGAAATAAGGAAGTTTGCAAAGTGGGTATGTATATATATATGTAGCCATGGGTGTATATATGTTGTATACATATATGAGTTGAATTTTATGTTGCATTCTAGTTGTGGTTATGATGAAAATTATATTGGGAATGAAAGTTGAATGAATTTTGGTTGAAGTTGGAATGTAGATGATTATGTCACTTTAGAATAATTTTGTGATATTATGGAAATGAAGTTGTTAAGATGTGAATTATGATTATGGTTGATGAATTTGGAAGTTGGAAACTTGTTATGAAGTTGTATGCCAAAGATTTGATGTTTTGCATAAGTTATGATTTTGGCGGAAGATTGTATATCATGTATATCGAGTGTATATCTTAAGGAAAACGATATGAAATGTTTCTAGAACTATATGGTGATGATCATGATGGTTGTTGAATATGAAATTATTGATCTTAGTTGAAAGTTGGGTTGAATTGAAGATTATGTCAACTTGTGAGAAAAATGACTAGTTGAAGGATATTTGTGTTTTTAATGTTCATTGTTGATATTGTTGTTGTCGTTTGGGTTGTTGTTGATGATTTATAGCCGAGTTGAATTCTCGGGGTGTCATATGTATAGGGGAAGTGCTGCCGAAATTTCGGTAGCCAAATATGCTCAAAGTTGAAATAATGGCATTAATAATTCACAATTGGTAAACTTGACCAATTGCAGTTTTTCGACGAAACGGGAAGTGAGTTTGGAAAGGCTTAAGGAGCGCGAAAGGTATGTAAAGCAACCCAAATTCTTCCCTTGGCATGCCCCTAGTGTGTTAGGGTCGGATCCGGGCCTCGAAGGACCTCTTGGCCCTCGGAATCCGCAAGACAAAATTTCAGTTTTTCCTTCAGTAGAATTGAGCCATTTTGATACGCTTTTTCTGAAATTATGCAATTTTGCTCTAAATTATTCAGAAAATCATAGAATGTTTGTATAACCTTTTTAGGTGATACTATATGCTTAGAGGGCACAATTTGAGCCCGCCGCCTTGTTTGTCCCAAGGCGGGCCCGCTATTTACGGTTTTGCCCCTAATGTGTTAAAGCTTCCTTTTTAAGCGATTTTTGAAAGAAATGTTTTAATTACCCTACTAATCGCTTAACGAATATTATTTTAAATATTCTGTTAAATATTATAAATTATTTTGACACTCGGAATGACTTCGGGAAAGTTATACTTCTGTAATTTATTATGATATCCGAAATACATTTATTATGATTCCGTCCGACCCCATTGGATTTGTTTGTCTTTGATACGCTTCATCGAGTCTTTGAAAACATTTATTATATTTTTAAATTGCATTAGTCTCTCACTACTCCATTCGTGGATGTCCCAATGTTTCCCACACTGAGCCCGGGCCAGGATATGTTGTCAAGCGTAATTCTCTGCATTGTTCGCCACGTCCCGATGTGAGGGGGCAGGTATACGCGTACATGGGTCTGTGGAGTATGATGTGCCATGTCCGCCTATTCTGATCTGATCTGTATGGCCATTTTGATATGACATTATATGATACGGGGCCACGCCCCTTTTTCTGATTCCTCTGTATAGTGGCACCAGCGTCGGGAGGGTGGCCACATTCTGTCTGCCGAGTCCCGTGTCAGGGACCGGATATGATATGATATGACATATGTTTCTATACGCATTCTGTCTGTTTTGGAAATATGCATTTGACACTCTGGATTCTGTACTCATTTTCTGTAACCATTATGATTTGACTTCTGTGATTCCGCTTTACATATTCAGTACATATTTCGTACTGACCCCCTTTCTTCGGGGGCTGCGTTTTCATGCCGCGCAGGTACTGACGACAGGTTCGCTGATCCACACGTTTAGGATCCTATTTCTGCTATTTGGGGCGCTCTCTTCTACAGAGCCCATCTTTTGGTACAGTCTGTCACTGCTATCTGGATATGTACTTTGTTCAGGGTATGACGGGGCCTTGTCCCGTCTTATGATTATGATATGTTCTGTAGAGGTCTGTGGATACATCTGTGTGGGTTCTGTACATATGTTTGGGATATTCTGTTCTGTGATGGCCTTATCGGCCTATGTGTGCCAAGTCTGCTTTTCTGCTAAATTCTGTAGCGACCACTAATATTATTATTATATTATTATTCTGTTAATATGCTAATTTGGGGTATCGGGTACGTATAGGTGCCCAGCTCGGGCACTGGTCGCGGCCCACGGGGTTGGGTCGTGACAAAAGTGGTATCAGAGCGGTTCGTCCTCGGAATGTCCATAGACCGTGTCTAGTAGAGTCTTGTTTATCGGTGTGTTGTGCACCACACCTATAAACAGGAGACTACAGGGCTTTTAGGATACTACCCTTCTTTCTGTCTTAGATCGTGCGATAGAGTTGTGTTATGAGGATGACCCCTTCCTAACGAGTGGCTATATTTGCAGATATGCCTCCAAAAAAGGCGACAGCGGCCCAAAAGGCCAAGTCAGTTGCCGTAGGAGAGACTAGCCGGGTCCAGAGGACTACCAGGGCCCAGGTATATATTGCTCCGGAGACTTTGCCCCAGACAGAGGGTTCTTCTACACCGCCACTCGTGGAGGAGATTGGGGCAGCCGTAGCTGCAGATCGGGGGACGGCTCCACTGCCAGCTCCCGCAGTTCCAGTACCTGAGCCTCCAGCTCCACGGCCAGGCACTGAGGATCAGTCTATGAGGGAGGCAGTCCAGTTGCTGACTAGGCTTGTGGCAGGGCAGGTTCAGGGGCATGGACTGGGAGGTGACCGGGCAGTCAGGCGTGATAGTTCGAGAGCCCGTGAGTTTTTGACTTGTAACCCTCCAGAGTTCTTCGGGACAAAGCCCGAGGAGGATCCTGAGGAGTTTATTAGGAAGATGCGACGCACTCTAGATTTGATTAATGCTTCCGAGACAGAGTCAGTCGCGTTAGCTTCGTACCGGTTATATGATGTGGCGGCAAACTGGTACGAGTCATGGGGGCTATCCAGGGGGGACGGCGCTCCTCCAGTAGTTTGGGGCGATTTTTCTCAGGCATTTCTTGGACACTTTCTGCCCCCAGAGTTGCGACGAGCCAGATCTGATAGATTCTTATTATTGAGGCAGAAGGGCCGCAGTATTCGGGACTATAGTTTGGAGTTTGATTCCTTGGCCCGATATGCACCTACTGTGGTGGCTACTATGGCGGACCGGATGCATAGATATATTATGGGGCTGGATCGGTATTTTTTTGATAGCTGCTTAGTATTGGCTGCTCAGCCCGGTATGGACATTGCCCGTATCCAAGCCCATGCCCAGGGCATGGAGGATAGGGGCAGAGGAGGACACCAGCCTGACAGGGGCCAGGATCGGAGACAGCCCAAGAGGGCCAGGTCATCTGGAGACTTTCGGGGCAGACAGTCCCAACAGCCGCAGCAGCCTAGCAGATTTTCATCTCAGCCGGCGCAGAGCGCGCCTCCCCAGCCTGCAGGTCGCAGATTCGATAGCCCAGGGTATTCAGGAGCAGGCCAGAGCTCCAGGGCTTCAGGTTCGCGGACAGATAGGGGTTCTGGTCAGATGAGGCCACCCAGGGTTCAGTGTTCTTTTTGCGGCAGATACCATACGGGAGAGTGCTACAGAGCCACCGGTGCATGCTTTTCTTGTGGCCGTCAGGGCCATTCTGTGAGAGATTGCCCGTATAAGGGTAGTTCGGGTGGTGCAGCGCAGCCTACCGGATCAGCCGCTGGGTCTTCATCTTCGTCAGGGGCTATGCGCCCTACGGGGCAGGGTATTTCGGCACCAGCGGGTCGCGGCAGAGGCCGTGGTGGAGCTTCTGGTATTAGCGGTCCTTCGAACCGTATTTATGCTTTGGCCAGCCGCCAGGATCAGGAGGCATCTCCTAATGTCGTTACAGGTACTTTATTGGTCTTCTCTCGGTCTGTGTATGCATTAATTGATCCAGGTTCAACTTTATCATATATTTGACCTCTTGTTGCTGGTAAAATTGGTATTATGTCTGAACCTATAGAGCCATTTGAGGTAGCCACACCGATAGGGGACTTTATTGTAGCGAAACAGGTTTATAAAGACTGTTCTATGATTGTATGTGGCCGTGATACTAAGGCAGATCTGGTAGAGTTAGATATGACTGAATTTGATGTTATTATGGGTATGGACTGGCTAGTTTCCTATTATGCTAATGTTGACTGCCAGAATAAGGTGGTTCGCTTCCAGTTTCCCGGGGAGCCAGTTTTAGATTGGGCTGGAAATACAGCATCGCCGAAAGGCAAGTTTATTTCATACCTTAAGGCAAAGAAAATGATTAGAAAGGGTTATATCTATCATCTGGTACGGGTGCAAGACTTGGACGCAGAGACGCCGACACTTCAGTCAGTCCCCGTGGTTAATGAGTTTCCAGATGTTTTTCCCGACGAGCTTCCAGGTCTTCCTCCAGAGCGGGAGATAGATTTCTCTATTGATTTACTCCCAGACACTCAGCCTATCTCTATTCCTCCGTATAGAATGGCGCCTGCAGAATTAAAGGAGTTGAAGGAGCAGCTGAAAGATTTGTTGGATAAGGGCTTCATCAGACCCAGTACTTCGCCTTGGGGAGCCCCGGTATTATTTGTGCGTAAGAAGGACGGGTCGCTGCGTATGTGTATTGATTATCGACAGCTGAATAAGGTAACTATAAAGAATAAATACCCCCTCTCCAGGATTGATGATTTGTTTGATCAGCTGCAGGGCGCTAAGTGTTTTTCGAAGATAGATCTTCGATCCGGTTACCACCAGGTGCGAGTACGAGAGGCCGATATCCCTAAGACAGCTTTCCGGACCCGATATGGGCATTACGAGTTCAGGGTTATGTCTTTTGGGCTTACTAATGCCCCCGCAGTATTCATGGATTTGATGAACCGGGTATTCAGGCCATTCTTGGATATGTTTGTAATTGTATTCATTGATGATATCCTGGTTTATTCTCGGTCTGAGGCGGAGCACGCAGATCATCTGAGATCGGTATTAGGGGTACTCCGGCATCAGAAATTATATGCGAAATTTTCTAAGTGTGAATTCTGGCTGTCTTCAGTGGCTTTCTTGGGGCATGTTATTGTAGCTGATGGTGTCCGGGTGGACACACAGAAGATTGAGGCCGTGAAGAATTGGCCCAGACCTATGACGCCCACAGAGGTACGCAGTTTCCTGGGGTTAGCAGGCTATTACAGGAGATTTTTGGAGAAGTTTTCTTCGATTTCAGCGCCTTTGACAAGGCTGACTCAGAAGGGAGCTAAGTTCCTGTGGTCTGACGCTTGTGAACGGAGCTTCCAGTTGCTGAAGGAGAAGCTGACTACAGCCCCAGTTCTGACTCTGCCAGAGGGACCCGACGGGTATGTTATTTATTGTGACGCTTCTGGCATGGGGTTGGGCTGTGTATTGATGCAGCATGGCAGAGTTATAGCGTATGCTTCCCGGCAGCTCAAGAAGCATGAGAAGAATTATCCTACCCACGATCTGGAGCTCGCAGCGGTAATTCATGCTCTGAAGATATGGAGACACTATTTATATGGCGTTCATGTGGATATCTATACTGATCATAAGAGTCTCCAGTATATTTTCAGGCAGAGAGAGCTTAATTTGCGACAGCGTAAGTGGATGGAGCTTCTGAAAGATTATGACGTGGATATTCTGTATCATCCAGGTAAGGCTAATGTTGTTGCCGATGCGCTCAGTCGGAAGTCTATGGGCAGTTTGGCCGATTTACAGCCAGACAGGAGAGAGATAGCCCGTGATATTCAGCAGTTGGCTAGTCTCAGGGTTCGTCTGGCCGATTCTGGAGATACACGGATTTCTGTTCGAGGGGTTTCTGAGTCATCCCTCAGGGACGATATTAAGCGGCGTCAATACGAAGATCCTGTCTTAGCTCAGTACAGGGACACAGCCTATGATAAGGAGAGGACCCCGTTCGAGTTTTCACCGGACGGTACTTTGTTACACAGAGGCAGGTTGTGTGTACCTGATATTGCAGGCCTTCGGCAGCAGGTTATGAGCGAGGCACATTATGCTCGCTATTCGGTCCATCCTAGGTCTACGAAGATGTACCATGATCTCCGATGCTTATACTGGTGGGACGGCATGAAGCGGGATATTGCAGAGTTCGTCGCCCAGTGCCCTAATTGTCAGCAGGTCAAGATTGAGCATCAGAAGCCGGGTGGACTGTTGCAGGAGATGGAAATCCCGACTTGGAAGTGGGAGGTTATTAATATGGACTTCATTACAGGTTTGCCTCGCACTCCACGGAAGTATGATTCCATCTGGGTCGTTGTTGATAGGCTGACGAAATCAGCCCATTTTCTTCCCGTCAGGACTACTTATTCCGTCGAGGATTATGCCAGGCTCTATATTAGAGAGATTGTGAAGCTTCACGGAGTTCCTATATCTATTATTTCTGACAGAGGCGCCCAGTTTACGACGCGTTTCTGGAGGTCGTTTCAGGAGGGTCTAGGGACTCAGGTGAGTCTGAGCACAGCCTTTCATCCTCAGAGCGACGGACAGGCCGAGCGCACTATACAGACGCTGGGGGATATGTTGCGGGCCTGCGTTATTGATTTCAGAGGCAGCTGGGATGATCACTTGCCATTGATTGAGTTTGCATATAATAACAGTTACCATTCCAGCATCCAGATGGCTCCGTACGAGGCTCTATATGGCAGGAAATGCAGATCGCCGATTGGCTGGTTTGATATTGGCGAGTCAGAGTTGATTGGCCCAGATATGGTCCAGCAGGCCGTGGACAAGGTAAAACTTATTCGGGAGCGACTGTTGGCAGCCCAGAGTCGACAGAAGTCATACGCGGATAAACGGCGTCGACCGTTGGAGTTTCAGGTAGGCGATTGGGTATTCCTGAAGGTATCGCCTATGAAAGGCGTGATGCGGTTCAGCAGAAAGGGTAAGCTCAGTCCGCGTTATATTGGGCCTTATCAGATTGTTCGAAAAACTGGAAATGTCGCCTATGAGCTAGATTTGCCATCTGATTTGGAAGCGGTACATCCGGTATTTCATGTCTCTATGCTTCGTAAATGCGTCGGTGACCCTTCTAGAATATTTCCTGCTGATGATATTCAGGTGACGGAGCAACTATCGTACGAGGAGCAGCCCGTATCTATTTTGGATCGTCAGGTAAGGAGGCTTCGGAATAAAGATGTAGCCTCTGTTAAGGTACTGTGGCGGAACGATAATAGGGAGGAAATGACATGGGAGGCCGAAGAGGAAATGAAGAAGAAATATCCTCATTTGTTCTCTATACCCACAGGTAACCTTAAATCCCTGCTTTAATTTATTCCAATATCAATCGTGTGTCATATGTGATGTCTGTAAACATGAACTCCCCCAAAGTATTTTCAAACCCTATGAGATTAATTTAACATTCGAGGACGAATGTTCTAAAGGGGGGAGGATGTTATATAACTATGTAGTTTAGTTTGTTTAAGTATGTGTACAACTCTTTGTTATTTAATTGATTGCAGTCTGGTGGCCTGGTAAATGTTTAGGTATTCATTCATGATTGTTGTCTCAGTTAGCGTATTTTCAGTTAAGCTCAGTAGCATTATGTAATATTCCTGTCCAGTCAGGCCAGTCTCGGTTCAGAAGGCAAATATAAGGATGTTTTTCCTATTTAGTTTGGCTTAACTTCCAGTTTAGTAGTATGATTATGGGTCAGTATGAGCTGTACAAACAGGATGTCATTAATGTCTCTATGTCAGGCTATATGCTGATTCTGTTGGGTTTTGGTTTGAATTTGTTTTGGTTTATATGTTTCTTCAGCATGATAGATATAGGATTCAAATGACATCATTAGATCCGAATAGAATTAATAAGGATCTAAATTCAACTTCAATTAGCTTATACAATATAGTGTCTCTGGTTTAAAGAATTTGAGTTTTCAATGTTTCATGTTGTATCCTTGCCTGCACCTTGCTTCATCTGAATTCATTCTTAATGAGCATCTGCTCATCTGCATATGGTGTAACTTTATTTGTATCTTGATCTAGGTGTAACTGGTTCACATGTATGCCTTTCTTTGCTTCACTGCATGTATATACTGGGTGCTTTCCTATCTGTTCTGTGTCCTCCATGCAATGTTTTGACTTTATCAGCTTACTAAGCCAATCTATCTTACCCTGTCCCCCCATAGCTGCCTAACTGAAACATAGAAATCTGAAGAGCATATTATGAACTTTTATACCTTCTCTCAAACTGTTTGTTGGTACTCAAGTAATTCTAGAACTTAATAGGTAAGAAATTGGAGTATGATCTTCTTCTGTCTAAACATGATTATTGTGTAAGCCTGCAATAGTATCTTATGTACGATTTATTGTTATATCCCGTATTTTTGAACCTCGGAGCATCTGCTGGGGTGGGGCCCACATACCGAGATTTTTTTTTGGAACATCTGAAAAGTCATATGAATCACATGTGTAAAGTTAAACACAACTCATGAAGTACCTTTAGACAAAATCAAAGTGGAAACCCTCCAAACGAATATTTTTAAGAAAACGTTTTCGGGTGACCTGACTTTGGGGGGCAAAAACTGTATTTTAAGTTTGGAATTTCGAAAATACCTTGAAATAGAAGTTGTAGATAATTGAATTAGCTTTCCATCCATAGGTCGTGGGTTCACAGGTGACGTCGGTACAAGGAGATATGAACGTTTTAAGGTCGAAAGGTCAGTGGGCTAGGCCCAACTCGGGACCAACCGAGTTGGCCCAAAAAAATGAAAAAAAAAATTCAGGCCCAAGTGAGGAGCCATTCGGCCATGGTCCATAAAAAGGATCCGAGCCCATGGAATTAAGTCATGTGGTCAATGAATAAAAGACCACTTAATCATCCAAATTCCATAGAACTTTCAAGAGAAAGAATAGGAGGAAAAACAAGAGAAAAACAAGAACAAAAAGAGGGCATTTCGGGTTTGGCCATAGAAAAATCACCCCTCAAAATCTTGCCTCTAAAATTATTTTCTTGTTGAATTCCTACTAAATTAAGTGTCCTCTACAACTTGGTGTAATTGTTTTGGAAGAAGGAGCACTTATTTCTTCAAGTTGACAACTTGTTCAAGTGAAGAAGTTTGTAGAAAAAGGTAAGAATCAATTCCTTTTTCTTATGTTATGAAGGTTTGTTTATGTTGTGGTATGTGGAAATGAGTAGAAATTATGGAAATAAGGAAGTTTGCAAAGTGGGTATGTATATATATATGTAGCCATGGGTGTATATATGTTGTATACATATATGAGTTGAATTTTATGTTGCATTCTAGTTGTGGTTATGATGAAAATTATATTGGGAATGAAAGTTGAATGAATTTTGGTTGAAGTTGGAATGTAGATGATTATGTCACTTTAGAATAATTTTGTGATATTATGGAAATGAAGTTGTTAAGATGTGAATTATGATTATGGTTGATGAATTTGGAAGTTGGAAACTTGTTATGAAGTTGTATGCCAAAGATTTGATGTTTTGCATAAGTTATGATTTTGGCGGAAGATTGTATATCATGTATATCGAGTGTATATCTTAAGGAAAACGATATGAAATGTTTCTAGAACTATATGGTGATGATCATGATGGTTGTTGAATATGAAATTATTGATCTTAGTTGAAAGTTGGGTTGAATTGAAGATTATGTCAACTTGTGAGAAAAATGACTAGTTGAAGGATATTTGTGTTTTTAATGTTCATTGTTGATATTGTTGTTGTCGTTTGGGTTGTTGTTGATGATTTATAGCCGAGTTGAATTCTCGGGGTGTCATATGTATAGGGGAAGTGCTGCCGAAATTTCGGTAGCCAAATATGCTCAAAGTTGAAATAATGGCATTAATAATTCACAATTGGTAAACTTGACCAATTGCAGTTTTTCGACGAAACGGGAAGTGAGTTTGGAAAGGCTTAAGGAGCGCGAAAGGTATGTAAAGCAACCCAAATTCTTCCCTTGGCATGCCCCTAGTGTGTTAGGGTCGGATCCGGGCCTCGAAGGACCTCTTGGCCCTCGGAATCCGCAAGACAAAATTTCAGTTTTTCCTTCAGTAGAATTGAGCCATTTTGATACGCTTTTTCTGAAATTATGCAATTTTGCTCTAAATTATTCAGAAAATCATAGAATGTTTGTATAACCTTTTTAGGTGATACTATATGCTTAGAGGGCACAATTTGAGCCCGCCGCCTTGTTTGTCCCAAGGCGGGCCCGCTATTTACGGTTTTGCCCCTAATGTGTTAAAGCTTCCTTTTTAAGCGATTTTTGAAAGAAATGTTTTAATTACCCTACTAATCGCTTAACGAATATTATTTTAAATATTCTGTTAAATATTATAAATTATTTTGACACTCGGAATGACTTCGGGAAAGTTATACTTCTGTAATTTATTATGATATCCGAAATACATTTATTATGATTCCGTCCGACCCCATTGGATTTGTTTGTCTTTGATACGCTTCATCGAGTCTTTGAAAACATTTATTATATTTTTAAATTGCATTAGTCTCTCACTACTCCATTCGTGGATGTCCCAATGTTTCCCACACTGAGCCCGGGCCAGGATATGTTGTCAAGCGTAATTCTCTGCATTGTTCGCCACGTCCCGATGTGAGGGGGCAGGTATACGCGTACATGGGTCTGTGGAGTATGATGTGCCATGTCCGCCTATTCTGATCTGATCTGTATGGCCATTTTGATATGACATTATATGATACGGGGCCACGCCCCTTTTTCTGATTCCTCTGTATAGTGGCACCAGCGTCGGGAGGGTGGCCACATTCTGTCTGCCGAGTCCCGTGTCAGGGACCGGATATGATATGATATGACATATGTTTCTATACGCATTCTGTCTGTTTTGGAAATATGCATTTGACACTCTGGATTCTGTACTCATTTTCTGTAACCATTATGATTTGACTTCTGTGATTCCGCTTTACATATTCAGTACATATTTCGTACTGACCCCCTTTCTTCGGGGGCTGCGTTTTCATGCCGCGCAGGTACTGACGACAGGTTCGCTGATCCACACGTTTAGGATCCTATTTCTGCTATTTGGGGCGCTCTCTTCTACAGAGCCCATCTTTTGGTACAGTCTGTCACTGCTATCTGGATATGTACTTTGTTCAGGGTATGACGGGGCCTTGTCCCGTCTTATGATTATGATATGTTCTGTAGAGGTCTGTGGATACATCTGTGTGGGTTCTGTACATATGTTTGGGATATTCTGTTCTGTGATGGCCTTATCGGCCTATGTGTGCCAAGTCTGCTTTTCTGCTAAATTCTGTAGCGACCACTAATATTATTATTATATTATTATTCTGTTAATATGCTAATTTGGGGTATCGGGTACGTATAGGTGCCCAGCTCGGGCACTGGTCGCGGCCCACGGGGTTGGGTCGTGACATTTATAATCCCTCTACTTGAACTATCTAGGTTTAGCCACATGTTTGATTAATTCTGGTGATATTAGTGAGTCAACTCAACTTGTATATGATAGGTGTATGATCATGCTTGGACTTGTAGGTTTCATAAGTTTGGAGATATATGGAAAATAGGTTATTCTTGTTCTTTATGAGGTCCTGTTCATTTGGAGTCTATTTAATTATGTGACTGAGTGTTTTGATGAATATGATGCTAACTTTGGTATCTTGTGTAAATCAAAACTGTTGTAAAAAAAATGCCTATATTTGAATAATCTGTTTGTTGGTTTACCTGATCTATACATGATTTAGAGTTGCCGTCTGGTACCTGACAACATATAATCATGGCTAAGTATGTATAAAACTGGTCTCTGGTTGATGTAGCTGGCATTTCAAAGATGGACTTTGCTTTACAGGGTTTAAGTGTTGCTTGTATGTCACTATTGTTAGACCTTGATGTTAAGTTGCATGGGAGTTTGTTTAACTTGCCTAGATCAAAATGTTTTATATAATTTAAAAAATGAAATTCCATTTAATTTAATGGATGAACCATACCTTTGTATGTTCTCCCCCCCTAAAATGACTCTGTGAAGTTGGTTGTTTGTCCACTTTTAGTGTTATGACCTCAGAATCTTATTTATAAGGCTAAAAAAACATGTTAGATTCAATTTCAACATTCGTGAACCTATACTAATACTCTGCTGAGTGTTGTGACAAGATATGGTTGTTCCTCGTATGCTTCTGAATTTTTTCTTTGCACATTATGCTGCTTCCATGATTCTGTTCATTGATCTGGGTCATCCTCATATTCTGTTGTTATAATGAATTCAATGAGGTTCGTTCAGTCTTAAGGTTTGTTGAATTTGATAACTGAGTTCCTTCTTCGGTTTAGACTCATTCCAATTTAGTTGTTTGTCCTTGAATTCATAGGATTAGTTCCGTTGCAAGATGGTTTTCTGGTTTCATATATAATCTCCATGTTTTTACCATTCTTCTTTTCATTCTCCTTAATGCAGTACATACACTTGACATAGATATAGGAATACATGACTTATGCGTGTTTGCCTTTTATTACTTAAATCCCTTTAGTAATTTGTTCAGTAAGTTTATATTTGTTCCGAGTTCACATTTTTGCATGTTTAACCTCATCCATCGATTACATACTAATTCTTTTTTTTTTCTCCTATTCTTTTGCATGAACATCACATACGAGTCCGAGGGACTCATTCTTCTTCCACATTTGGTGTTGGGCTAAAAGCCCAACGAAATTTTCTCCGGTGTCCAGCCCAACAGCAGCAAAATCACAGTCATTCCAAAATGGGCCGAAGCCCAACAGCCAACGGATCCAACAGCCCCAAACGGGCTGGGTCCATTTGATTTGCTTTTTCTTATTTCATTTTCATTTGATTTGTATTATGTGACTAACCTTTTATTTTATTTTATTTTTTTATTTATTGATTTAGATGAATCCTAGTAAAATTAGCAGCTTAGTTTAGTATAAGGGGTAGTTAGTTAAGGAAGACTAACAATTGATTCTATAAGTTATTCTCTTGTTTTCATGTTAAAACTATTTACAAAGTCTAATATTTATTTGGAATAATTGATTTGCAAAATGTCATGACTATATATTTTAAGTAAAAGGAATCATATTTTATTTCTTGTTATCTTAATTTCAAAACACCACTAATACGCAAATATAAATTCAAGCATATTTTATAAATAACCTTTTCAAGTTTGAGTCAATCACGTATATTTTCAGCTAAGCATAATTATCATAGTTAATAAGAAATGATAAAGAAAACTCACTTTCTTTTAAATTCTATTTATAAGCTTAGATTTTTCTACATTGCTATAATCAAATAATACGATTTATTCACAGTGCAAAATTGCCAAATCTCTTCTCAACAGCTATTATTTATGGGCAAAGTATCATATTTTATACAAATCTTATATTAAACAACATTTTATTTTAAAGTTTAGCCACATTTATAAATCTTCTTTAAATGACATTTTTTTATCTTAACAATGCTTATAAGTTTATTTCATGCAAATTATCACATTTCCTATAAATCTTATTGAATATTATCTTTTATTTAAGGCTTCATCAATATTTTCAAGTCACATTTAAATTTTAGAATCTTCTCTTACACACGTTATTATGTTTTTTTACGAGTATTATTTTAAACAACACTATTATACTTTCGCCTAAAACCTTAACAACATTCATAAATCATATTTTAAGAAAAAAATGGCATTTAAAGTCTCTCTTTTTTTATAAAAAATTATTATATTTGCTGTAAATCTTATTTTTACTAACATTATTTTCTTTTTAAAACTCTAGCAATATCTTAAAAATCATTTTCTAAATTTAAGCATTTTATTACTCTCAATTAATTAACCTAAGTTTGGTCGGATAACCGTAAGTTAACGGATTCTAAAGGATGCCTAACCCCTTCCCTTTAGGATAATATAGAGCCCTTACCTAGAATCACATTGGTTAAGCAGATTATTAATTGAGGTTTAGTTTTTAACTTTGCCTTAGCTAAATATTTAGGTGTCCTAATTCACCGTCAAATTAATTAGGTGGCGACTCCTTAAAACAAAACAATAGGAATCACCAATATGTCATACTCCTAAATCCATCCCGGTTAAAATAGAGTGTGACATCATTTATATCCACATTCTCCACAGGTGATCCCGACACTGGGTTTTTGTGTCTGTAACCTTGTGTTTTCCCTGCTAGCACAGTCAATGGCTCTTTATGTGTATCAATCACTCCTAGAGATCTTTGACTCTCCTCCTGTGCAGCCACTGCATATGCTTCATTCACAGTCACATCGGTTTCTTTTGCCAACAGATTACTCCTTATGTTACTGTGACTTTCATTCAGTCCTATAAGGAATTGTATGGCCTTTGAAACTTGAGATGATCTGTGTACTATTTGGATTATTCACAACAAGATGGCAAGGGAACCATCACATCCAACTCATCCCATAACTCTTTCATCTTAGTGTAATAGCAAGTAACAAAATCATTCCCTTGTTTCAAATTGACAATTGTTGAACACAAATGATAAATTCTTGTATGGTTAGATCTATCAAATCTTTCTCTAAATTCCTTCCAGATCTTTCTAGCATTAGCAGAATACACAATACTAGGTATCAACTCACTAGATACAGTACTCCCTATCCATGGCAGTACTATTGCATCACATTTTCCCATAACTTTTCTAAATCACCTTTGTACTTACTTTTTATACAAGTTCTATTTATGAATCCAAGTTTACCTTTTCCTCTTAAAGCTAACTTCATTGATCTAATCCACAATGTGTAATTTTCTAGTCCTTTGTTGGGATCAAAACAAGTCAAAGAACATCGGATGGCTGTAGATACAAAGGATGATGATGATCGATTGTGATCATTGTTTTAAAAGGCAGTGTCAAGACTCGTCCCGGGGCTCGCCTCGGGGCAGGGCAGTGGCAAAACGCCCTTGGGATAACGTGCGGGGCTTAGTTCCTATGAGGCTTACGTCCTAAGCGCCCAACCGTACGCCCTAAACACACCTAACGCCCAACGCCCAGGGCTCGCCTAACAGTTCTTACACAAATTATATTTTAAATTCCTTAATTAAAATCATTCACCCTCATAACTGTTTAATAAAATAATGATACTTAATAGTTTTTCATCTATAGAAATAGAATATTGGGTGTAACTCATATAACAAGTCGTAGTATTGGATATTTACTATTTGAGAACGTCGTGAGGGTGAATATCACTTATTTTTTTTTAAAAAAAACACATAGCGGAATTGTACATTTTCACTTGTCATTGGTCATAAGTCCTATGTATCAGAATTATCATATAATTTTATTTTTTGTTCATGAAGAAGTTATGTTTTAATTGTAATATTGATAAATTTTATTGATTATTTGCTTATAGGGAGATAAAATGAATAGTATGATAGTAATAGCGTTTTAACAAACCCTGAGGGGTTGGCCTGGTGGTAATTGGCTTGAGCCTTGAGGTGCTCCCTTTCAAGGTCTCAAGTTCGAAACCCATTGGGTGCAAACAATTTCTGAGGGCCATCGGACTGGGGTAAAACCCTGAATTACCCGTGGTGCACTTGCGGGAAACTCCTTGCCGAGGGCCTGTGCACCCCCGGGATTAGTCGGGGCTCAAAGAGACCCGGACACCCGATGCTTAATAAAAAAAAATAAAAAAATAGTGTTTTAAGAAACTGTGTTTTTTTCCGTGTTTGAAAGTTAAAATGTTAGAATTGATTTGCATTTCATAATAGCTTTTATTTCATTGTATTGTTTATACTTGTAAAATTATGTTATATATAATTACAAGTTATAAGCGGTGTATAATGGATTGCTTTGATCATTTTTTTGTGAGGATCAAGCGCGCGCGCGCTCACACACACACATATACATGCATATATATATATATATATATATATATATCATTTATTTACAGTTTTCCTTTATTTATTTTTTTATGTAATTTTATCTATTTAAAAATATTTATTGTAATTATATTATTTTAAGAAATACTAAAAATTAAATACTCATGGGGCTTACGCCTCGTGCCTCGAGGCTTACGCTTCGTCGAGGCGTATGTAAAACGCCCCGCCTTTTAAAACATTGATTGTGATTATTGCTTCTCCTGTAGTGTTCGAGCTTTTTGTTATGTTGGAGCTTACTTCAAGCTTGGATTTGTTGTTCTCCAATGGAGTTTTATTGATCAAGACAGTGATCGTATACTACCTGCTTTGATAATATATAAAGTTATTGAATTAACACCATGAAATGAGCTTCAACTCATCCATGGTGGTTCGACATTTTTGGAGGGAAAAACAATTAGAAGAGAGGAGAGAAAAGTGTGTATTGATTTTGATTCAATTCAATCATTACAAGAGAGTGGAGTATATATGATTGCAACTAAGATGCCAAATGTATACAACTGGCCATGATCTACACGTGATTGTTTCTAACTAATCAACTAACTTTAACTAACTCTTGAACCAACAAGTGCACTCTATGATATACACGATATACTATGTGATATATTGAATATACTACTCGATATTCATCATGTTCCAACAAATGTTCTCTAGGGACCCCTCTCCACCGGGCTTACCGCCAGCGCGTTAAGGCTCTCCGAGAAAAGTTGCCGAAGTTTTTCCGAGTGACACCATTTGCCTATACATGATTGTGAGATTATGAGAAGTTTGTTGAGAATTACTTATGTTAAGATCAGTCCCATTGAAGTCCAGATCGATGCCTCCGGTCTCTGAGTCGATCAAATAGAGGAGAATTAGTGTTTGTGTACATAGTAGGAATGCGCATGCCATCAGGATGATCCCAGTTCCAAAATGGCATAGCGAAGTTGGGATCATCTATTAAATTTCTTAATATTCTTTCGAAAAAGTAGAGATAACAACGGTGGAAAGGGAAGAAGAGCCAAGAGGAATGAATTTGGAGTTCAGAGTTGGGGAAACCTAGTTCGTCATAAGCACTAGGGGTGTACATGGACCGGGTTGGTTCGGATTTTTTAAACACCAAACCAAATCAATTGCGTCGGGTTTTTAAATTTATATACCAAACCAAACCAATAAAATTCGGGTTTTTCAACCTCGGGTTTTCTCGGGTTATTCGGTTTTCACGGGTTTTTCGGGTTTTTTTTTTCGGAATAGTCTTGATACAAAACATATAACTTTTACTTCAAATATTTCTTTAGTCCTAGTAAGGTACAACTATATAATTAAGGTGTTTCTTAAGAAAATAACACAAAATGTGAGAAAAGTGATGACATTGTATTAAAATATTTAACAAAAGCTAATAAAATCGGTTAAAATAAATATTGTTAATTAACAAGCCATAAAGAAAATTATCATAATCTAAAAATATTAAGTCATGCTAAAATAAGTACGACAAATAAGTATTAATTACATGACAGAGAAAAAAAACTTAAGTTATGTATTTTCACTCTCTAAATCAATTATGCAAAACTAAAGAATAGATATCCAACATTATTGTCATTCCTAATGGTAAATTGAATTTCTTTTGTTAGCATTAGTGTTGAATTCGTTTTGGTTTGGACTTTATTTGAGTTACTAACATCCATAGGATATAAAACTTATTGGCATTCAAAATTCTAAGTTCAAGCTTGAATAATACGATAATAGATAAAAAAATTACCAAAAAATTTAAGAAATATTTATAAATTACATTACAAATAAATATTTTTATGTATAAAATATTTTAAAAATTGAATACATGTAATGTCGGGTTGGTTTGGTTCGGTTTGACTTTTTTTAGTTAAAACCAAACCAAACCAATTATGGTCGGTTTTTTTTTTCAACACCAAACCAAATCAAACCAAACCACTAGTCGGATTTTTTTCTCGGTTTGACTCGGTTTATCGGTTTGGTGCGGTTTGTCGGTTTACTTTGTACACCCCTAATAAGCACCATCACAGTAAGCATAATGAATATTTGCTTGTTGTCTAAAGCTACGTGGATCGTCATCCGGAAGTTGTTTCATGAGCTGAATAACTCTATTGAATTTCTCAATATAGGCACTATCCACGGAATGAGCTGCTGGTCGAGTACGGAGTGTGGTGGAAGCTGGAAGTCTATGATATTCCCCATCGTCGGGGCACAACAATTGACCGGTGATGAACCTGTTAAAATAATAGAAAGATAAAATTAAGAAGAATGACTTTGAGGGCCGCCTGAAAAAACTTTCTTTCAAATTGTCGTATATTACAGATATAAGTGCTTTTGAGGATAAAACTAAGCCAAAATAGTCAAATTAACTCAGCATGACTTTCATAGAAAGCCTTTATAGAGTTGAAAGAAATCTATTCAACATAATTATCTTATTTCATGAACAAACATGTTTGTTTAACTTTAAAATTCAAATTAAATGAAAGTTCTCAAGTCTTTTACAAGTAATATAAAGCCTTTAAATGTTTTTTTTTTTTTATCAATGTGGGACGATCACACTTTACCTATAGTACAAACTATTTAACAGTAGCGCACCTGGTGGCAAATTTGCGGGGCCACATTGAGTAATATCGGGTCGATTCACAGGAGCCGTGAAGGCAAATAGGTGACCACCAACAAGAGTAGCAGCGCCACAAAGACCTCCTAATCCAAGTAACATGTCTCTTCTATCCATCTTATTGCTTGAAGGACCAGCATGAATGGTGGGGTTTTGATTTTGATCACCTTCTGTGGCTTTGCATGAGACTTGGGAACGATGGCCACCATTTAATTTTCTTATAGTGGAAACTTTTGATGTCTTTGAAAAGAAAAGTGAACAAGATATAGTATTGTTGATGGCGATTGGAAGAGAAGCCATTGTATTTTTGCTCGTTTGAGTTGTAGTTCATGAACATCTAGGGTTAGCATTTATATAGAATATGGACCAAACGACTTTACTCTATAAACATTGTGGGTTAGGAAAAAAATGGAAAACCAAAAAAGAAATACATGTCAGGGAAGATGCTTGCATATTGCAACTACTTTAGTAGCAGAGACAAATATAAAATTTTCAACTACTTTAGTAGCTGAGACAAATATAGAATTTTGAGCCTATGGGCACTAGATATATTAATTATACATATCAACTGAAAGCTACACGATTATGTTGAGCTTGTAACTAGAACTCTAGCTCAACCAATATTGGTATGTGACAATTTTTTTTAAAATTATTTATAATTCGGGAGGGATCTTGGCTCCTCTCCATTTTCCCCAAAATTTTGCTTGGATTGGGGACAGATTTAATCAACTAAAACAAAATCTTAACCATAATTATAGTAATACCTCTTTTTTTAAAAAAAAAAATTATTTATCCAAACTATATCCTTCCTCCCGGATTTGGCAAGTAATTCATTCTTTCATTCTCTCCATTTTCCAAGTTCCTACTAGGATATATGACGCCTTTATTACTTAAATATCAAATTACAGGTCTAGATTAACTGATTTTCTTAACCAAAGAAGTATACTAAATAACCATGATTAAAACAAGAGACGTTATTTAAGTTTTACATTTTGGTAAGAAAACTAATTAATCTGGACCTTTGATACTTTATGGCAATTGGCAAAGTGATTTTCAATTCTTTTTTATTTAATATCTAAATGCAGGAAATTGTATTTTATGACTTGCAATATTTTCTCTTAGTGAAACAACTTATTTAAATGTTGATTTGGAATTGGCAGCAACTTAGTCTTTGAAGAAACGATTTTTTTTCTTTCGCAATTGAAGAGAAACAAGTTGTATACGGATAATTACACAGGGGGGGAGCTAGAGCCATCCAAGGGTGGTCATTTGGAAAATTACATTGTATGGATAGGTCAAATTCTATTATATATGGTTATAAGCTTAATGTTGAACACTCTTCTCACAAGCAAATCGTTTGGCGTTATGGCAAGGGTGTTCAAACTGCGCCCAGATGATCCGAGTTCAAAACTAGGCGCAGCTCCTCCATCAGAATTTTTAATTTTGACAAATTTTTTAAACCACAGTGCACACACTTTATGAAGTACAAATATCAAAATCCTACAATTACTTGGAGAGCTAATCAATATTTAGGGTGATAACAATCTTACTAAAACAAACTTGAATAGTTAATTAGTTTTAATTTGTCTAATATTCTTAAATATTTGTCAAACTCTTTAATATTATGATTTCAATCAATATAGAGTTATTTATATGAATAAATTATTTTTCTAAAACTGTTATATAGACAATAAATTGTATCTATAATTTTACCAACACAAAATGCAATTTGAAGGGTAAAACAATCGGTCGCAATTATACGTCAAATTTCATTTTTTAAATTAAAAAAACATAACATCAAATCCAAAGACAAAATTGATAAATCAGTGTTTTTTCTTTTCTTTTTGATCGTGTGATCTATGTTTACAAATCTAGATTCACTGGTCATACAACTAATATTTCACTTTATGCAGTAGTCCGTATATTTTCATTAATGAAAGCAACACAATCGGAACAAAAATGAAGGTTCTCGATAAATTGTATTTGATAGAAATAGATGTTGGGATCTTTCATGGCAAAATCGCTAGGTTGAACAAGATGATAGTGAACTTGCTCACTGAATTTTTTTGTTATTTATTTCTTCAAATTTTGAACACCCTTGATAAAATTTCTGGCTCTGCAACTGAATGTAATGCTATATAAAATGATTTAACATGGTCAGTGGCGTAGCCAGGAATTATGTTGGGGTGTTCAAACTTACAACAAATGAATAGTTTTATGCATAGATGTGGCAAATTTTTTAATCAAGCTACGTAACGTTTAGCTAACACTTGGGATAAATTATCCCGAGATTAAATTTGAGATGAGTTTATCCCACGTTTGGTTGGGATAAAATTACGGTATAACTAATTCCGGGATTGTAGTGTTATTTTATCCCTTTGGGATGGGGGGGTGGGGGAGGGGAATAATTAATCACGGGATAACTAATCCACGGGATTAGTAATCCTGCGATAACTTGTTTCTAACCAAACAACCCCTTAGTACATAGTATAATAACAAACAAAAATTTCACATTTAATCAGTAAGACAAACAAAAATGCATCTTCAAGAAGTAATCTCATATATTTTACTACCAAAATAAACGAGAATAGCACTTCTAATAGCAAAATCTCACTTTACAAGCAAAAATGAAATTTTGATGGTGAATCATGCCTCTACAGTCTACTGTTAACAATTCAAGTAAAATCAACATTTTCAATATGGGTATCACTCCCTTCTAACTTGAAAATATTATTTATGCAAATACTTATTATTTTGTGATCATGATAAAATTAACTAAAAGGTTGATGTTCGCACAAACGGACTCGAGCACCATTTTTACTAAGGTATTTGTGAGAGTAGATAAACAGAAGTCTCAAAAATAAAATTAAGAAAAATATGCTATCTCTATACGGATATTCTCATCATAATTTAAATGCCACAAGTTTTAAATTGAATTGAACGCTATGATCAAAATTCTTAGTTTAATAAACAGTAGGCACAATAGGGGAATTACACCCTTCTAGTAAATAAAAACTTATTTAAGCAGAAACAAAAAGTTCGAGCGGGAATATTATTACATAATTAATATAACAATCTTTATTTTAAAATGTTATCTATGCAAATGCTTATCATGTCACGAGTATGATAAAATTAAATTAAAGATCGAGATGTAAGTAAACGGACTCAGGCACAATCGTTATTAAAAAAATTAAATTAAGAAATTCATGAAGGTAATCATAAGGAAAAATAACACTGTATGACAATTAGGGTAAAATAATTACCCGGTTTAGCCCACTTTTTATTTTTTACGCGCTTTAACCATGAGCACTAGTGTCTTTACTTTCTTAACTTAGGCTTTCACCTGATTTCTTGGTTGTGTCGGCACTGTTGAACTTTTTTGTTCCTTTATTTGTTTTGAACTTATGTTTTTCGCTTTTGTTTATTATTAATAAATATCCCACTAAGTTTCTTAGTGGTTGCCAAAAAGAAAAAGGGGGTAAAATGTGTATAAACACCTCTTATACAATATTATACACTTTTATACGATGTAGAAGTGTGTATAGACACCTCTTATACATTATGTATAAACCCCTCTTGTATATAAACACCTCTTGTATAAGTTTGTATAATATTGTATACTAGGGTAAAAGTGTTTTACACCTCTTGTACAAATTTGTATAATCTTGTATACCCAGTGTAAAAGTGTGTACAAGCACCTCTTATACATTATTATACACTTTTATACAAGGTTGATAAATTATCTACTCCAGGTGTATAAAGTTGTATATTATTGTATAATGTCGTGTACCGTGAAAAACTGGCTATGCGGGTGTAATTAAAAATATGACTACACAAATGTAATTTTGTATGTTAGATTGTGTTTTATTGAAATTTCCCCTAAATATAAATGTAAAGTAGACAAATAGGAATCTCAAAAAATAATTTTTAAAAAAAAATGCTATCTCTACACGCTATTCTCTTCACAATTTAAACGCTAAAGACTTCTAAACTAAATTGGACGCTATGAACAATCAATTTTCTTAATCTAATAAACAATAGACACGAACATTTAATCTGCTGGAGTTCCTTAATGAATAAACAAATAAACTTAGTTAAAATCTTATAAGTTAAATTTTCAGATTTTGAATCTTTTGGGTGTCTTTTTGTGTGTTTTCATTTTAATGTCATTTTCTAAAGCCTTGGTTATGACGTTTAACCTATAGCACTAATTCCTACTTACAAGTTAATTTTGAGAGAGGAGCTTGAGAGAGGAGCAAAAGTGATCAGACAATTCATTATCATTGCACTTAACACACAAATTAGTCCTTTGTTTGCATGTTGACTTTTAATTTAGTGCAATCTTTAGTCAGCACGAACATCACGCATTAGCAAAAAAGAAAGTTGTACTTTGGAGTATATGAAATATAGAACAATACTATACAACTCCTGACAGAAATGCAACGTAAGGCTGCGTATAGACCCTATGGCCCGGTCCTTCTTCGGATCTCGCACATAGTAGAAGCTTAGTGCACCGGGCTGTCCATCACTATACAAAATTTGACTATCACTTTTTCTAATTTACATTTTCTTCTTCATTTCGTAACTTTATACGAAATAATTTTTGCTAATAGTTCCTTGATATTCTGACCTTAGGGCATAACTCACTGTCATTAGAAATGCACTTAAGATAACACGCAATTAGTCCTTTGTTTGCATGTTGATTTTTAATTTAGTGCAATGTTTAGTCAGCATTAACGTCACGCATTAGCGAAAAAGAAAGTTGTACTCTAGAGTATATGAAATACAAAACGATACTATAAAACTTCTGGCAGAAATGCGACGTAAGGCTGCGTATAGACCCTATGCTCCGGTCTTTCTTCGGACCCCGCACATAGCAGAAGCTTAGTGCACCGGGCTATCCATCACTATACAAAATTTGACTATCACTTTTTCTAATTTACATTTTTTCTTCATTTAGTAACTCTTTATACGAAATAATTTTTGCTAACAGTTCCTTGATATTCTGACCTTAGGGCATAACTCACTGTCATTAGAAATTAATTCTTTTTATGTAATCCCTGCCGCTTTGTTCGGTGATTTTAATGAAGAGATTTCCTTTAGTATATTTCAGAAGGAACATGTTGTGTGCTTTATTGACAAAGCACAAATCTACAAGTCTAAGGAGTTAATGAGAAAGAATAATTCCTGAACAATCAAGCAGTAGATGGAATTGGAAGAGTAAGATGTAGCAGAAGAGAGAATTGAGATTAGTATTATTCCATTTATGCTTTACATAGTACAACCGACTTGGCTATATATGATCCCAACTCGGTTAGGTCCCTAACCACCCCACTGACTCTGAATTGACTAAACTGCCCCTCTATGAATTGACTAAACTGCCCCTCTATGAATTGACTAAACTACCCCTGACCCTTATAACCAACTACTAACAGAATTTCGGAAATGAATGTAAATGACTATAAAAGAATGCAATTACAATTTGTGTATATAACAACTCCTCCCCCCTTGAAAACAATCCTTATCCTCAAGGATTAAAATGAGGAAACTGTTTGCGTAACTCCTGCAAATCAACCCAACTATTGTCTGCTGCTGCACAATTGAACCACTTGACAAGAACCTGAGCAACTGGACAATTGTGCTTCTTAATAACCCTCTTGTCCACCACTACTTCTGGCTCAAGCAAAATGTGACCATTTGCAGTTAGAGCAATAGGAAGGTGGGGAGTAACAGGCTTGTCCCCAACCTTACCCTTCAACTGAGAAACATGAAAAGTATGGTAGATTTTGGCATTAGCAAGCAGCTGCAACTGATAAGCCACTTGACCCACTTTCTGCACCACTCTAAAGGGGCCAAATAGCTTAGGGCCCAACTTAGAATAGTCACCCCCTCTGATAGATAATTGCCTATAAGGCTGAAGCTTGATATACACCCAGTCATCCACGACAAAACTTCTCTCAGTCCTCTTCTTATCAGCTTGCATCTTCATGCGTTGCTGACCTATGAGCAAATGATGTTTGAGCAATCTGCTAGCAGATTCTCGGGCCTGCAAGCTTCTGTCAACAGCTTCCAACATATAACTCTGTGGCAAGTAAGGGATATGAATGGGAGCTTGTTGCCCATACATGATCTCATATGGAGTGGTTCTAGTACAGCTATGAAAGTTGGTGTTATACCACCACTCAGCTAACGGTAACCAAGTAGCCCAATGTTTAGGCCTGTCCCCACACATACATCTCAAATAACCTTCAAGGCACTTGTTAACAGCTTCAGTCTGACCATTACTTTGTGGATAGTAAGCAGTCGAGTGTTGTAAAGCAACACCCTGTAAGCTGAAAAGTTCTTGCCATAATTTGCTGAGGAAAACAGTGTCCCTATCGGTGACAATAGTTTGAGGCAATCCATGAAGCTTATACACGTGTGCAAGGAACATTTGAGCCACCAATTCAGCTGTATAAGGGTGCTGCAAGGCTATGAAGTGAGCATACTTGCTTAATCTGTCAACCACCACTAATATGTTGGTTTTACCCAAGGACTTGGGTAAACCTTCTATAAAATCAATACTGATGTCTTGCCACACCCTCTCAGGGATAGGGAGAGGTTGTAAAAGGCCTGGGGATGCGACATGCTCCACCTTATTCTTCTGGCACACCTCACACTCTTGAACATGTTTATAAACATCCTTCCTGATCCCCTTCCAATAGTAAGCATGTTTCAGCCTGTGCAAAGTAGCAATCATCCCTCCATGACCACCCAAGGCACTATCATGGTGCAAGTGCAATAGGTATTGCTAGAGAGCTTGATCATTGCCCACCATCACCTTATCCTTTGTGAATATAAGACCATTCATGTAAGTATAACCATGTTTGGCATCAGGATTGACTTGCAGTTCCTGAATAAGCTTGGATAACTTATTGTCATGTATGTAAGAGTCTTTGATATATTGCACTAGTTGACCAATCACAATAGAAATGGAATACACCAGTGGTGCTCTGGATAACCCATCAACTATCACATTCTCTTTACCTTTCTTATACACAATTGTGAAGTCATACCCCAACAGTTTAGCAATCCACTTCTGTTGGCTAGGGGTGGAAATCTTCTGTTCCAGGTATTTCAGACTTTGGTGGTCTGTCCTGATGGTAAAGTGTTGACCAATCAAGTACGGTCTCCACCTCTGAACAGTTACTACCATAGCTAACATCTCCTTCTCATAAACTGAGAATTGCACATGTTGAGGTCCCAAAGCTTTACTGAGAAAAGCTATCGGATGACTGGTTTGAATTAAAACAGCCCCAATTCCAATATCACAAGCATCTGTTTCAATGATGAATTCTTTAGCAAAATTAGGCAAAGCCAAGACTGGCGGTGAAGTCATAACCTTTTTTAGCTCACAAAAAGCTTTCTTAGCTAGTTCAGACCACTGACAAGTTCCCTTTTTTAACAAGTCATTCAGAGGTCTAGCCAACACCCCATATCCTCTGATGAATCTTCTGTAATACCCGGTAAGACCAAGAAAACCTCTTAACTCTCTAATAGTTTTACGAATATGCCATTGCACCATAGCCTCTAGTTTCTTAGGATCAGCAGCAACACCTCTTGACTAATAATGTGACCCAAGTATTCTACCTCCTTTTCTCCAAAGGAACATTTACACTTCTTAACACACAAGCTATGTTCCTTGAGTATTTGAAATGCTGCCTCTAAGTGTACCCAATTACTGGACCAAGAAGGGCTATAAATGAGGATATCATCAAAGAAAACTAAGATGAATTTCCTCAAATGGGGTTGGAATATGTGATTCATTAAACTTTGAAAGGTGGAGGGGGCATTTGTAAGCCCAAAAGGCATCACAACAAACTCATAGTGCCCCTGGTGTGATCTGAATGCGGTCTTCTCAAAGTCATCAGGACACATCCTAATTTGATGATACCCAGACCTGAGATCCAACTTAGAGAAAAATTTGGCACCTCCTAGTTTATCAAGCAACTTCTCTATCACCAGAATAGGGAATTTATCCTTAATAGTAGCTTTATTTAATTCTCTATAATCAATGCACATCCTCCATGATCCATCCTTCTTCTTAACCATAACCATGGGGGAAGAATAAGGGCTTAAACTAGGTCTGATCACCCCTGTTTGCAACAAATCCTGTACCATTTTTTCAATCTCATCTTTTTGGGAAGCTGGATATCTATAGGGTCTTACATTTATGGGTGACACCCCTTCCTTTAATACAGTTTTGTGGTCATGCCCCCTATGGGGTGGTAATGCAGTAGGAGCATCAAACAAAGAGGAATATTTCTCAAGTAATAACTGTAAATCAGAGGTTGAATTCTCACCCAATTTAGACATCCATAATTCAAGCATTTATGATGGTGACTGCTCCTCTGATTGCTGCACAAAAAGTAACAATCATCATACTCAACTGAGTGGGTTTATCTAGTAGTTTCTGCATCTTTTGACCACCCACCATTTTCATCTCACCAGGTGGACTTCCCCTCAGGGAAACCTTCTTCCCATTCACCATAAACTGCATTTTCAACAGCCTAAAATTCCAAAGTATATCCTCTAAAGTTACAAGCCACTGAATTCCTAATACCACATCAACTCCTCCTATAGGAACCACCAACATGTCAGACACAAACTCCACCCCTTGCATCTTTCAATGAACCCCTTTACTCACTCACACATGACCCCTTCACTTTGCTACCATTAGCCACAGATACTGTAAATGGTGAAATAGATTGAAGTTGGCATCCTAACCTTTTGGCAACCTCCAAGTCAATGAAATTATGTGTGGTTCCCGAATCAATCAGGACATGCACCATCTTGCCTTTAACGGATCCCTTCACCCTCATAGTTGTATAGTCCACTGTACCCACCATTGCATGCGCTGAAATTTGAGCATTCATAAATGAACCCTCAACCTCTTCCTCTACTGTTAGAGTTCTTTCATCACAAACCCCAGTAGCTGTATCCTCCCACTGCTCCTCCACTTCAAAAATAAACAGTTGTTTCCTCTTCTAGCAGTTGTGATTTGGAGTGTACTTCTCATCACACCAATAGCAAAAGCCCTGGGCCTTCTTAGCATCCATCTCTGTCAGTGTAAGTCTCTTAGGGCCTTGATTTCCACTGAAATTGGATCTTCTCATGTTAGAACTCTGACCTTGTTCCATAAACCTTGAACTCTGAGGCCAAGAACTAGGATTGGACAATATAGGTCTAGAATTCCTTGCTACAAACTGACCTTGGTTCTGTCCATTTTGTAATCGAAGAAATTGCTCTGCTAATTTAGCCAAGCTATAAGCCTTTATTAGTGTTCTAGGCTCTAGCATTCTGATTTGGACCTCAATTTCAGGCTTGAGTCCATTCAAGAAACAACTAATCGAGTATTCTTCTGTTAAATCCACCGAGTTAAGCATTTCATCGAATTTATCCAAAAACTCCTGCACATTCCCAGTTTGTTTTAACCCTATCAATTCAGCCATAGGATCCGCCTGTAATGTATGACCAAACCGGTGGTATAGAGCCCTTACATAATCGTTCCAACTGGGAAATCCCCTTCCTAATCTAGATCTCATCATAGATTGATGCCATTATAGTGCCCTTCCTTTCAAATTGATGGAAGTAATTTTAACTTTCAACTCCTCTGAGGTACCGTCGTACTCCAAGAATTGCTCGCATCGATAAACCCATCCCCGCAAATCGTCACCCCCAAATCTTGGGAATTCGACTCGATTGTACCTTGTGCCGGTGTGATTAGGGTTTCCAGGTACGTGCATGTCTCCATTTTCCACTGGCGGCGCCGTTGCCGGAGCCGGTGCAGCTGCCGAAGCTGGGTTATTTGCCGCCATTGTGGCGAGCAATTGGCGAATCTGTTCCAATGCGCCGTCATGTCTTTTGCCCATAACCCAAACTTCTTCACGAATTTCTTCAATTTCTCGTCTCATTTCTCCATTTCTTGTAGTTTCCGGCATTGTTACGGCCAAGAATCGCACTGCTCTGATACCAAATTGTTGTGTGCTTTATTGACAAAGCACAAATCTGCAAGTCTGAGGAGTTAATGAGAAAGAATAAATCCTGAACAATCAAGCAGTAGATGGAATTGGAAGAGTAAGATGTAGCAGAAGAGAGAATTGAGATTAGTATTATTCCATTTATGCTTTACACAGTACAATCGACTTGGCTATATATGTTCCCAAGTCGGTTAAGTCCCTAACCACCTCACTGACTCTGAATTGACGAAACTGCCCCTCTATGAATTGACTAAACTACCCCTGACCCTTATAACCAACTACTAACAGAATTTCGGAAATGAATGTAAATGACTACAAAAGAACACAATTACAATTTGTGTATATAACAGAACAACTGACAATGGGTAGCTAGTTTATACTTATGCATAACCAACATTGAAAGTATATATCTAGTGGTTTATCAATGCGAATATGATATTATCTCTTTGATTATCAATTGGGATGTGCTTACCGTTGTATATATTTATGGTGTATCATTCTAAATCAGATTTTGACATTTAGGATTTAACATATATATTTTTAATAAAAACAAAACAGGGAGGGGGATGCAACCACCTTATAAAAATTAAGGTTTTGGCATCCTGTAAAGCTATTCATTTTGCATATTGAGTCGGTTTAATGGATGGATTGAGTTTAATTTGACTAGATTTAAATTGGGAGAAAATAATATCTATGTAGGCGCCACGTAAGAAATAAAGATGGGGGACAAGGGGAATTAATGGTGTAAGGGTAAATATGAGCCCAAAGTTGGACGGTAAGGGCAAATATATTAAAAAAATATAACGAAGGGAAAATATAACTTTTCCCTGAGAGTACAGGAGCAAATCTAACCCTTTTCCGTTTATTCTATATACAAGTAATTAATTAAGAAATAAAAAGAAAATAAAAGAAAGAGAAGTTATTTGGAGAAAGAAATACTAGCACTATGCCACACACAAAATGACAAGGAAAACCATATTAATTGAAGCGCTGATATTTTTACTAGCTAAACCAATATCCATTACCAATAAACTAGACGCCCTATGCCCGTGCTGCGCACGGGCCTAACACTTTAGATTATAGTGCATTTATGTGTATTTAGTTGTTTTTGAATAGTGATAATATATATATATATTATGTTCAAAACACGATTAATATAACATTGTAGTTTGTGTTCCGTATCTAAAATTTTATTATATTAATGTTCGCTATGAACACAAAATCGACAAATTTATTAATATTTTTTAAAAGAGAAGACTTGTTTAAAAGGAAACTATTTTCTTCTCTTTTAGATAAAACAATAGCAGTATTTAAGCATCAGTTGATACTTTCAATTTTAATTTGATTAATTTAAAGGTGTAAAATACTTATTATTTTTTATCAAATTTTGATTTGGACAATTCTAATTCAAATTATTAAATTAATTTTACATGTTTAAAACGAAATAAAGTAGAAATTGATTTTTTATTTAAACTAAGAAATACTATTTTTTAATTTTTAGTAAATATTCTCGGTTTAGCTCATTTTACTTGTCATGTTGTCTTTTGCATGGTTTTTTAAGAAAACGTCGATTAGAATTATAATTTGACTAATTTACCTTATTCATTATTTGATCTGCATTTGGTATATTTTTTTTATGACATTAATTTCTTTTCACATTTATTAGAGTAAGAATAAAAATAAAAAAGTAATTAAATTCTATCTTATTTTAAAATATAAATATTTTAAGTATATTTATTTTAGTAAACATAACAAATAAATGACATGGCGGAATAGCAAATACAACAGTTTAATATCTATATTAGATCTCAGGCTAATATAAAAAAAAAAAAAATTGTATGGTTTGATTACTTAACCTTTTGAAGAAAAGCAATTTCATGGATTGACACGCACGTGGTAATGAATTCATCATTATTGACTTAATGAGATACATTGGAAATTACATGAATATTATTTGATTTTTTAATAGGGGATGCACTTTTTTTTTTGGACATTATTAATTTACACTATTTTTATGCATATATATATATATATATATATATATATATATATATATATATATACTATGTTCAAAACACACACTTTTTTTTTTACATTTTTTTTTTTAATATGGGGTTCACTTTTTTTTTTTTTTTTATATTGCTTGATGTCGTTTAGTATGGGGTGCACTTTTTTTTTGGACATTATTAGTTTGTATTATTTTTATGCATATAATATATATACATATACTATGTTCAAAACACGATTACTATAACATTGTAGTTTGTGCTCCGTATCTACAACTTTATTATATTAGTGTTTGCTACGAATATAAAGTCTGCACTTTTTGTTTTTAAACATTATATTTTTTTTTAGTATGGGGTTCACTTTTTTTTTTTTTTTTTATATTGCTTGATTTTGATAATATGGGGTCCACTTTTTTTTTTCCATGAGTTTGGAGACGGTGAGTTCCATTTCCCTTTCGGACATTATTAGTTTGCACTATTTTTATGCATATAATATATATATATATATATATATATATATATATATTATGTTCAAAACACGATTAATATAACATTATAGTTCGTGCTCCGTATCTAAAACTTTATTATATTAGTGTTTGCTATGAATACAAAGTCTGCACTTTTTTTTTGACATTGTTTGTTTTTTTAATATGGAATTCACTTTTTTTTTATATTGCCTGATTTTGTCAATATGAGATACTATGTTCAAAGCACGATTAATATAACATTGTAGTTTGTGTTTCGTATCTAAAACTTTATTATATTAGTGTTTGCTACGAATACAAAGTCTGCACTCTTTTTTTTGACATTGTTTGTTTTTTTAATATGAGATTCACATTTTTTTTATATTGCTTGATTTTGTTAATATGGAGTCCAACTTTTTTTTTCCCGTGAGTTTGGAGATGGTGGGTTCCACTTTATTTACTTTTTTTTTTTTAAATATTGGTTGGTGTTTTTTTTTATTTTTTAATATTGATTGGTGTTTAATATGGGGACCACACTTTTTTTTTAATGCTTAATTGGTTGGTGTTTTTTTGAATTTTTTAATATTGGTTGGTGTTTAATACGGGGATCACACTTTTTTTTTAAAAGTATTTTAAGTATGTTGCTGTACAATAATTTCATTTGCTCCCACTAATGGGTTGATACGCATGTGGCAATAAATCCATCATTATTGATTTAATTATTTGATTTTCTAAGCACTTTTGTATTTTAAGTATGTTGCTGTACAATAATTCTATTTGCTCCCTCTAACGGGTTGATATGCATGTGGCAATAAATCCATCAGGCTATATGGGCCCACAATTTTTTTTTCAAAAATTGGAAAACGGATATATATATATAAGTATTTTAAGTATGTACAATAATTTCATTTGCTCCCACTAATGGGTTGATACGCATGTGGCGATGAATCCATCATTATTGATTTAATTGTTTGATTTTCTAAGCATTTTTTTTTTTTAAGTATGTTGCTGTACAATAATTTCATTTGCTCCCTCTAATGGGTTGATACGCATGTGGCGATGAATCCATCATTATTGATTTAATTGTTTGATTTTCTAAGCATTTTTTTTTAACATTGTTTGTTTTTTTTTTTAATATGAGATTCATTTTTTTTTAATATTGCTTGATTTTGTTAATATGGGATCCACTTTTTTTTTCCCGTGAGTTTGTATGTGGTGGGTTCCACTTTTTTTTTTTTTATTACTGGTTGGTGTTTAATATGGGATCCACTTTTTTTTTCCCGTGAGTTTGGATGTGATGGGTTCCACTTTTTTTATTTTTTATTACTGTTTGGTGTTTAATATGGGCCCACAATTTAAAAAAAAAATATTAGTAGTTGTTTAAAATATGTGGGCCACAATTTTTTTTTTTTAAATATTAGTAGTTGTTTTTAAATATTAGTAGTTGTTTAAAATATGTGAGCCCATAATTTTTTTTTAAAATATTAGTAGTTGTTGTTTAAAATATGTGGGCCACAATTTTTTTTTTAACCCACAAACGGACCACGAAGTGCCCAAACTGGTGCTTCTAATATAGTAGTAAAAGTAAAAATGAATGTAGCATTTTTTTAAACAACTCTAGAAACGTGGGAGGAAGACATACCAAGGAATACCCTTATTACACGCTAAGTAAACCAAATACCCTTCTTTTTTCTAATCCACCTTTTCTCTTTTTCTTTTCTCCGACTTTTATCTTCTTTTACCCGCAATCAGTTGAAAAGGTCATATGTACACGTTGGCGTTGCAACAATTCTTGGTTGAAGAAAAAAACATCTGTGTTGAAACTGAAAAAAATAAATATTCGAAAGATAATATTGTGTTTCAACATGAATTTAATAATTTGGAAAAAGAATATTGACTACTTGGGAAAATTATTGTTTCACTTAAATACTCCTCAAACAAGTTTTTCAATATTTGCAAATACCAATGGCCAAACTAGTATTCGCAAATGCTAAACTTCAATACTTTCAAATACTAAATTCTTTTTATAGCCAATGGGGTCTAAAACATCGTGTCTTAAATCCTTCAACCCTCAATTGTGTTGTATATACTCGTGTATATATATATATATATATATATATATATATATATATATATATATATATATATATATATATTGTATAACAGCAAATCGATAAGGTATCTGTTTGCTATATTGACGATTATTTTATATAGTATAGTATGGAGAAAATTAAAGTCTGCCTTATAAGGCAAAGCCGGTAGACTTTTTAGTTATGTCTTAAGGCAAAGTCAAAAAGTCTGCTGCATGCGGGAGACTTTTTCCAAAGCCTTCCCTTGCGAGATTATTTTTTTTGACTGAGCGGGGGTTCGAAACCGAAATCTCAGGATATTTTCGGCCACCTTTTTAAGCGAAGGGAAAAAATTAAAGACCAACAATTTGAGGGGCAAAAATTAAAGACCACCCCAAAAGAAGGGAAATCCGCGCAAAAAAAATGAATATTTTCTCCATACTTGCCCAAAGGTGCCAAGTACCCTTATTCGTTGGTCTTTAATTTTTGTCTCTATTTCTTATTAGTGAAAATTTGTGGGTCAAAGTACCCTTATTCGCTGGTCTATAAAACTCAAGATTCTGGATTCGAACCCAGTAGAGGTAAAAAATAATAATTTTGTAAGACAAGATTTTCATAGAAATTATGCCTATTCGGGGCAAAGTCATGCCTTAAGGCATAGTTTTGTAGGATAACTTAATTTCCAGCATAGTTCTGTAGAAATTAAGTTATCCTATAAAACTATGTCGGAAAAGGCATACTACAGAACTATATTTAAGGCATAACTTTACCCGAATAGGCATAGTTTCTATGAATCTTGCCTTGCGATTTTTTTTTTTCCTTCCTATGCTGGGGTTTGAACCCAGAATGTGCGAATGACCCTTGACCAGTAGCTAATGATAAAGTCCATTAATTTGGGCCTCGATAAGTCCTATTTCTACACACTTGATCATGCGCGGAATCTTCCATTACTTCTTTACCATCCTAACCAAAGTCATAGAATTACATTACACTTTAAGTCTTTAATAACACATAATACAGTATCCAATTTGAATTATCTTAAATTCCGTTGTTGTCTACATCTCGGGTTGTTCTACTGAACACATTTATTTCAAGTCATAATTTACAAATGCGTTCATAGTAAAAGTAGGGGGGATCATAAATCTCTTAAGTATTCATTGTTGCTCCTACAACAAGTTGCACTTATTGCTGCTAAGCGATTGGCAACTTAATTCCATCTTTGATATACTGGCGCCACATACGGTGCGGTGAAACTAGTTAAGAAAACTTACAATACTATATAAGATAATTGTCAATATAGCAAACAGATACCTTATCGATTTGCTGTAAAATAAAATTGTTAGTATACAATGTATATACGAGTATATACAACACATTTGAGGGTTGAATGATTTTAAGACACGATGTTTTAGGCCGAGGGGCGGAGCCAGTAAGGGCCAAGGGGGTTCAGCGAAAAATTACATTATATATACAAGGTGAAAATTATTTTTTTATGTATATATAGTAGATGTTGAACCCCCTTGGCTTCTTCGTTTGTCAACTTCTTTATATTTTTGAACCCCCTTAGTTAAAATTCTGGCTCCGCCACTATTAAGGCCCCATTGGCTATAAAAAGAATTTAATATTTGAAAGTATTGAAGTTTAGTATTTGCGAATACTAGTTTGGCCATTGGTATTTGCAAATATTGAACTTCAATATTTGAAATATTGAAAAACTTGTTTGAGGAGTATTTAAGTGAAACAATAATTTTCCCTAGTAGTCAATATTCTTTTTCCAAATTATTAAATTCATGTTGAAACACAATATTATCTTTCGAATATATTTTTTTCAGTTTCAACTCAGATATTATTTTTTTCCAAAACCAATTTTTTTCCAAGAATTGTTGCAACGCCAACGTGTACATATGACCATTTCAACTGATTGTGGGTAAAAGAAGATAAAAGTCGGAGAAAAGAAAAAGGGAAAAGGAAGATTAGAAAAAAGAAGGGTATTTATTAGCTAACATATGATTAATAGCATGTTTGGCAAGTTTATGAAAGATCGTTTATTTTAAAAAAAATATATTTATTTTCAGGAATGAAGGTGTTTGATCAAGTTTTTATTAAAGAAATAAATATTTTTGAGTAGTGGTAGAAATTATTTTTCAGCATTTAAGCAGAAATTGAAAAAATAGGTTCTCTAAAAAATAAGTGCTTTTGGATTTTTTTTTAGAAATAAAAGGTGAACATATTAAAAATCATATTTACCGTAGTAACTTTCTAATTTTCAAAGTTATCTATTAAATTCTCATTGTTACATTATCTATGTAAACTAACGGTAAGTGAGAGAAGATCGAAGTGGGAATTATTTAAGAATAATATAAGGTTACTGGCGTTGTTGGAAGTAGGATTTTTGTGAGCCACATTGTTAATTGATAAATATGTGATAACTTTGATGTATATTCTTTCATAATTTGATATTTAAAAGTACCTTTTGAAAATATTGGTCAAAAATATAAATTACTAACAAAATACTTCTCAAATACTTTAGCCAAACATAAACTGATACTTTTACAAAACACTTTAAATAAAAAATATTTCTTAAAATTAATTTCAACAGTTTGAGCAAACATGTTCTAGATTCCATTATTTATGGATTAAGAAGAAAGTACCACTAATATTCGAGTTCTTAAGATTTACTTTCAATTGTTACGTATTGCTTTTATTTTGACAAGGTTTGGGTTGGTTGCCCCTCTGTCGTGTATAATCTGCAAGGTTATATAAAGCATAATCCTAGAGCTTGACAGACGTGGGAAGTTGGGACTAGGTAGTGTCAAGTGGGCCGGGCCAGCCCGGACCCGGCTCATCACCGACCCAGCCCAAGCCCACTAAGAGGTGTAAGGGGCTGGACCGGACAAGGTGGACAGCCCACCAGCCTGGCCCACCGGGACACCGGCCAGGGGCACCGGCTTCAAATAAAAAATAATAAAAAAAGATAAATACTACATTTATTACTAATAATAAGTATTTTAAAAATATTGTATCCCAATAAAATAGCTGTAGCTATAATTGTGGGATTCTTAAAATTTTGGAAGCGAATATATGAAATATTTATTAATTATTTAAACCATAGTTAGAATCTTACTTTAGTTAATTAAAACTTAACCATTAATTTTAACTCATGTAATGTGTCTCTTATTCAAGTGAGAACTTGGGGAAAATGGAGACAATGAAAATGGAGAGGAGTCGGATCCGTTAATATTTAATTGCTACTAAATGAAAACTAATTAGCTCTCCTTTTTTAAAAAAAAAATTAGTGGTCACTGGTCAGCCGAGCCCCACAGAATTAATAAAGTGGGCAGTGGACAAACATTGATCAGTGCCCAAAAACAACAAGACATTATAAGAGGCTGACAAAATCAGTGAAATGACAAACCTTTGAAATTGTTGATGCGTGAAATAAATCAAATACCCCTTTTAAGTTACTATCTTGCTGTTGGCTTACACAAGTTCAAAAATATTTCAATAGGTTATACAGTATATAATAATATAAACTATTAGTTATATATATATATATATATATATATATATATATATAATAAAATCTTATTAGTTTCAAATATTTTATATATAATAATAATTAAATATTTTTTAGCGTATTGAAATGTCTCCGCCGATGATGGAGGTGTGACAATCTGTACATGACATTAGGACTTAGGATCAGATGAGATAATTAAATTAAGAACTTTGGTTTAGTATCAAAACTCATGTGCATTGTTCCCATTTAGTTCCCATTTAGATGAGTAGGAAATTTAGAGAAAGAGGAGAGTAGGGAATTGTGAGATAATATGGAGAGGAATGAATGGTATTTATAGATTGAAAATACGACCAAAGTATAATTTAAGGAACTTGATGGTTAAAATAAAGTTGACAACAACTAGATTTTAAAGTATCAAACTTCATAAATTTTAGTATTAGAATTTTTTTTTAAAATAATTAAAATCCGGCTCGGCCCACTAACTAAAACCCGGCCCGGTCCACTAACGGGCCCGGTTAGTCTGAGATGTAGCCCCTATCCGAGATGGGCTGGGCCGGACACCCTTTTCCTCTCCAAGCCGGCCCGGCCCACATTAAAATGGCCCGGCCCGGCCCACTTGACACCCATGCATACCACTGAATATACCACACAAACTAATTAACTAAATAGGTTCTTTAATATATGGTAGTATAATATTTTTACAACCATCTAATATTTAGAACCTAGAAATCGACTAGTCCAGGTCTATTTGGACAAATTGTCATCTCGTAAAATTCAATCAAGTGGTTACTAAAGTCAATGAAGAGACGGGTAAACGCAATACTCATTAAGCCAAAAAAATTCATGATTAATTCATGGAAGATTATATATGAGATGATTGTTCATATCTACAGTTCTGCTTCACGCACTAACAAGAATTAGTTAATGAGTCTTCATCTTCAAAATAATTACGTCTACTTTAATTTTGACAACTAATTCTATATGATCTTTCAATTTTAGACAATATCAAGTTGCTTGATCACTAAATATGCACGATTGGTGGCGTTTTAATTGTTGAGTTAATGCATTCATTTTAATTAGCAATTAAGAACGTACTTAGGAGTTCATTTTTTGGCTGAAAATCCTCTAGGAGTAACGAGGGGTTAAGCAGCTCTTATCCGTATAACTTCAAGGATCAGAGCCAAAGCTATAGGGTGGCGGACATGCTAGTTAAGGAAATATTTTTGATAATTAATCCCTTCTATAGTGGACGGCTTTTTTTTTTTTTGATAGAATTTGTCCGAACACTTCATCGGTCCGTATAGTGACCTTGTATTTTGTTATGATGTATTATTATTTATAATATTTTGTCCATTTAACACAAAAAGCTAGTAATATTTAAATAATGTAACAAGGAGAATATAATTAAGACCTAATGACATCAATACATTTAGAGGAAATATGAGCATATCCTTTTTTGAAGATAATATAAGCATTATGTGTAAAATCGAATACTTTGAATACTTAAAAACTCGAATAGGTAAGCTGGCATCATCAATGACAGCATCTGTTACTTTGAATTAATTAAAAAATGAAAAACATATAAACAATTGTATAGTAATTTTGAATTAATAAAACAATTATATGGTAGTCAATATCATTACCAAACTTTCGTGATCTGATTTCTGTCATTTATCCATTTATAGTCGTGTTTAAATTTAAGATAAACAAGTTGGAAGAAGATGAACTTTGATTATTTTACTAGTTCGTACATCATGTTAGTTGACTAAACATGAAAGAATGTGCTTTTCGTCTTTCCATCAAACATATATTATATAGAACTATATAGTATAGCAATCATAATAAGAATTGGTCGTAACAGAAGTGCTTTTCAAGATAATGGTTTTTTGAACGCAACCTTTAGAATTGACAATTTGGTCTAAGTTGCTGCCTGCTGCTATGCCTTGGTTGGCTAACAACTCAGCTCTTTTAGAATAGTTTTACGTTATCATTTTGGAATTTCTTTGCAAGATTCACTTATATATACAGCGGAAAAGGGTAGAAAAATGACACACAAATATCCCCAACATTTGTTTATGGCTCAAGAATACCCCTTAAATTAACGGTCAAAACCTGATGACTTTTTCCAATTTAATTAAAATAGCCATGTGGCCTATCATGATATACAACAAGTATTACTTAATTTAAAAAATTAAACCCTCCCATGTATTTCTCAAATTAATCCAAGCCGCCCTTAATAATCCTATCTCGTTTCTTTTAACCTAAACCCTTACATTCGGTCGTCATTTGTATGTTTTTATGAGAACTTACTAATGAAACATATTGTGCTCTATGCATATCACAAATCACAAGTATCATAAAACACCTGCATTATTTTTGAATTCTATAGATGCCAAGATTTTGGTGCTACTGCTAATTAATTAGTGGTTGTGCATAGTATTGGAGCCAAGATTTTCCCCGAGCGTTCAAAATATGAAGAAGTAAACACACAAAGAAGTAAAGGGGTTCAACATCTACTATATATACATAGAAAATAATTTTAATCATGTCTAAACAATATAATTGTTCGCCGACTAGCATTATACTACCTGGCCCCGCCCTGGTTGTGAAACCTCTTTTTTCTCTTGCTCTTTGTATGATCTCTTATGAATACTTCATACTTGCTCTGTTTTTTAATGGGCTTGTCCGCATAATTCACTTAGACACCTTAACTTAGGCTTGTTCTGATTGAACATCTACACTTCTAAAATTTGTACATATTAAACACTTTTTGCTGACATGGCAAAGCGTGTGTAATACACACAAGGCAGGTGCGTGAAAGTCATTATTTAACCTATTTTTCCTTTATATATATATATATCTATGTCTTCTTCTTCTTGTAATCTCCTTTCCGCCATTGCAACCGCCAACGCCGATGCCACCGCCGACCATATTTCTATTTCCCCTTCTTTCTCCAGCCATTCACCTCTCCCCACCACCTTATTTTTTCTTCAGATCTGCCGCCACCGACGATACCACCACCATCCACCCTTCTTCTTCCCTTCTTTCTTGAGCCATTCATCTCCTCCAGATTTGCGACCTTGGCTTGTTCGCCGGAAAAAAATGGAGTTTCCACCATCACCATATATACCCCTCTCTCTCTCTCTCTCTCTCTCTCTCTCTCTCTCTCTCTCTCTCTCTCTCTCTCCTTCTCTTCTTCTCTTCTGCCAAAAATTAGTATCAAATCTAGGGGTGGGCGTTCGTTTTTTCGGTTCGATTTTATCAAACTTCGGTTTGGCTATTTCGGGTTCGATTTTTTGAAGGTGGACACCGAACACCGAACCAAACTAGTTCTGTTCGGTTCTTTCGGTTTCGGTTTTTTAAAGTTCGGTTTGGTTCGGTTTTTTTGATATAATATTAGAAGCGATTCCATTGACACTAATTCATATTCTCAAAAGCAATAAAACATAAAAATGATAAATTGAAATCAAAATCAAACAAACAGGATACACAGGAACAAAAAACTATAATCATGATATAGGATTACTAGGTGTTATATACATAACGTAAGAATAATTAAGAAAACACATAAAGGACATACATTAATCCTAAAGACACATCCTAGTTACCTTACTTTGTTAAGGATATTTGATTTTCTCAATTGAAGTGAAAAATTAGGGATACAAATGCAAAAGAGGACTTATTACAATTGTTTTTTTTTTGCTTTAAACTTAATGGGCTTGGACTATTTTTTTTTTTTTGGGTAATGTACTAAATTTCGGTGCGCGTTCGATTTTATCAAACTTCGGTTTGGTTTTATCAAACTTTGGTTCGGCTATTTCGGTTTCGGTTTTTTGACGGTGGACACCAAACACCGAACCAAACTAGTTCGGTTCGGTTCGGTTCGATTTTTCGGTATTTATGCCCAGCCCTAATCAAATCTATGCCTAAAGCCAAAACAGATCCAAAAAACAAGAAAAAAAGGAAGAAAATGTGAGGAGATTTTGGTTTGAAAGAATATGAAGTGCCAATGAAGATGAATTGGGACGACGGCGGCGGCAAAATGTTTAGGGTTTAGGTATAATTTTTTTTTTTTTTACTTATAATTATATTTTAATAATAATTTTGGGACCCCAATGCCAGATGTTGTCTTTTAATAATTAGTCATTTTGCCACGTCATCGCGAGTGCATCATACACACTTTATATTTTTGTTGATTATCAAAAAAACGTTTAATAGGTATAAATATTAGTGGGTGTAGGTGTTCAATCGGAGCAAGCCTAAGTTAAGGTGTCTAAGTGAATTCTGCGGACAAGTTTAGGTGTCGGCAGATGACTTAAGCCTTTTTAATGTTTACAAACTGTCTTTAACTCTTTATTCTAACACAAGATATTCTTTGACTTGGTTTTTGTTATAGTAAATCGGGAAAGGGTCAAAAATGCCCATCTTTCCACCCATTTGGTAAAAAATGCCCTTAACATTAAATTTAAGTTTAAAATTGCCCCTCATTTTAACAGAAGCTGATGTGGAATATATGAATGTTTTAATTAAATATGTGACATTATTTTTGTCGGTTCACACGTAATTAGACCCAAATTCATTCACAATCCAACCCATTAACTCAAAAACCATTTTTAAAAGAACCAACACTTCTTCAGCTTCGTCCAACGTAGGACCTAATTACTCAATTTCTCAATAGTTCAGAAAATGGAAACTCATCATTCAAGGAACCCTCGTTCCTAGAACTAACATCCACTTTGAGGTTAAATAATGGTATCGCGATCGTTTTACTTCTGGCTGGTTTTCTTGATTTCTTTTGATCTTCAGAGTAAGACTTAACAGTATTAGCAGGCAGTGATGTTAAAGGTGATCGCATCTTGGGAGACAAGGAACCCGAGAAGGCCTGTTTAATAAGTGTTGCATCTTTTATAAATGGGTTTGGGTTAATGAGTTGTATTGTGAATGAATTTGAGTCTAATTACATGTGGACCTAAAATAATGTCACATATTTAATTAAAACATTCATATATTCTACATCAGCTTCTATTAAAATGAGGGACAATTTTAGACTTAAGTTTAACGGTAAGGGCATTTTTGATCCAAATAAATGGAAGGAAGGGCATTATTGATCCAATAGGTGGAAGGATGATATTTTTTACCCAATAGGTGAAAGGACATTTTTGAGCCATTTCTAACACAGTAAGGACATTTTTGACTCTTTTCCTATAGTAAATTGAGGCCTAAAGAGAAGCACATCTCGAAGCATTTTTGTATGAATTCCTTATACCTGTTTTGTCCCTCTTCCTACTAGAGAATAAGAAATTAGTGATAGACAAAGTTTTATAACTAGACAGCAAAAATTACATACACATCTCATTCAGCTACTATTCTGACTATGTTTGGTTTTTCAAAATCTTGGACTGATATGAGAGATAAACTGATATTCTGTGATTATCAGTGGCTCTAGTTATGGTTTCTACACCTCTTCTCAAGGTTTGAAACAGGGTGACCCTCTTTCCCCTTCCCTCTTTATCTTGGTCTACGGTAAAGAAACGAGTCAGGATTATTGGGGGCGGTTTGAGTTTAAAAAAAGGGTAGCTTTAATTTTTAAATTAAGTAATACACGTGGCAAATCATAATAGGCCATGTGACTATTTTAAATTGTAAAAAGCCATCAAGTTTCGGTCGTAAGTTTGAGGGATATCTTGAGGTATTTTTAGACTAAAAGGTAGAAGAAAGATATTTATGAGTCATTTTCCATACTATAGGATATTTTTGGCCCTTTTTAGTATAGCGGATATACGATATATAACAAAAAGATTATATGTGTGATATAACATATGTTAGCATAAGAATGTCTGCCTTATTTTCCAGATAACTATAGTTCCACATGGTATGAGTATTGAGTAGTTATATGTAGTAATCCTTAAGATGCTTCGATGTCGAAAAAATCATTTACGCTATTAATGTATGGAAGTCAGACACTTTTTTAAGTATGATTTGATATCGAAAAAAATCATTTACGCTATTAATGTATGGAAGTCCAACACTTTTTTAAGTAAAATCCTTTTGGTTTGGTTGATTGAGTAGTTACATGTAGTAATCTTAAGATGATTTGATATCGAAAAAAACCATTTACGCTATTAATGTATGGAAGTCAAACACTTTTTTAAATAAAATCCTTTTGGTTTGGTTGATTGTTGAATGTAGTTTAATTTCTTGACTGCTTTCAAATGGGCAGAATAATTTAACCTTGTTTTTTTTAATTAATTCCACTTTCGGCATTCTCTATATTTTCTTACACTCTAATTAATTTGATTTCGCGCCGCATAAGACTTATTTGTTATTTTTCTATTTTCTAAATCAGATTTAGTAAACGGCGAAATTTCTGTATCTTCAAATCGAATACAAAACAAACAGATTCACTAGATAAAGTTTTTAATCTTCAAACCGACTAACAAATCGGAGTAGAAAATCACAAGAATTTTAGTTTCCAAAACGGAAGTAGAAAACACGAAGATTTAGTCTCCCAAAAACAAAAAGTAAAACGGTACATAAATTATTAACATAAAACAAAATTTAATTAATTCCGAGCCCACAATTTTCTTATGTGTCCATAAAAAATTTAATCCCCTCACTGTTGCCTAAGGTTCAGACTAATTCCTCCTAGGATAGAGCAGAATACCGTTCTGTAATAGCGCCAATTTAAATTACACAACTTATGTGAACTCAACAAACGAAACAACTCACATGACTCGATTACTTTTTGTTTTGAAAAAAAAAAAATACAAAGAACAAGATAGAAATTTCAGATTTTTTTTAGTGTTTCGGTGTCAAAAAACTAAGGTAGCGAAGCCTCATAAATTTATGCCCACAAGTTTCAGGTATCAACAGGTGCGAAAATGCCTTACCGTTTGAGAATTGAAGTCCACGGATTTTAGATTAAAATTCTGTAGGGAATATAGATGACGATGGCGTGAGGGGAGACTTCCTTCTCAACTCTTCAACAACTAGAAGTAGTGCTTCTAGATATAAGCACAATAATCTTCCTTTCCATATCTAATAAGGGACAAAATTGTTCCTCGGTAAAAAGTAACTTTATTCGAATTTCATTTCTCTATTCACACTACACCTCATCTTTAAAACCCAACGCTATTGATCAAAGAAAGCGTTTTCTACCATGAAGTTTTTCCATTCCCATCTGAATAAGTATTTTAGCCAGCTGCAAAAAAGTTATGCAGTGAATTTTAGAAACTTAATTTCGAAAACAACTCATTCTCCTCCGTGATTTGCAGCTTCTTACTCAATTTCTCACCTTTCTCTCGTCATCTTACCCAATTTGGGTTGGTCCATCGACCATCGAGAAAAAATGTAAATTGTCCTGCTATTTCAAATTATGAACAGATCTACAAAAATAAAAACTCATCCAAAAGAGTTATAATAATGTTTTTGAATTATGTTTTATTAGTATATATGATAAGAATTAAATATTTTTAATATGATATTGTTTTAATGATTTGTTGAGTCCCACATTGGTGGGGTGTAGGGTTATTTGGTCTTCGACAATTGTCCTTTCATGAGCTAGCTTTTCGGGCTGAGTTAGGCTCAAGGTTCATTTCCTTAACATGGTATTAGAGCCAGTTCCACTTCAATTCATTATTTACCCGATGTTGGACCCTCATCTTATATTGGCCCCGAGGGGGTGGGTGGGGGGGTGTTGAGTCCCATGGTGTAAGTTACTTGATCTCCTTATACGATCTTAGACAATTCTTTTCCATGAACTAGCTTTTGGGGTTGAATTAGATCTAAGGTTAATTTTTCATGTATTACTAATTTAAATGACGATATCCCTTACAAATATGTGTGCGTATGTCACTTACCATTGTGATTGTTAGCTAGTGGAGTAACTTATACGTGTAAAGGGAGCTTCAAACTTTTCTGGTCCAAACTGTCTGATCGCAGTATGTTTAATTTAATTGATGAAAAGGGGAATGTTAGTATAAAAGGTAGTTCTTGACCCTCCATGTTATTTTTAACTCATGCATGTCTTGGGAAAAGAAGAAAATACATCTGATCCCCTTTAGATTAATTTTTTCTAATTTTACTTAAAACTAAAGTACACCATACATGCATTCATTTAAAGGAGTTACATAATTAATCTGCTCTCTTTCTGCACTTATTTAACCCCCTCATGGAACAAAATATAATAGTACTAACGTACAAGGAAATACTTTATAGTGGTAGTTAAAGACAAAAGTAGTGACGGCCGGCTTGAAATTGGAAAAGAAGAGGGAATTAAATATTGAATTACCCATTTAGGAAATCATTAAACATAATAATTTATAGAGTTAATGTGCATAGGGGTGTTCACAATTTGGTTAAAAATCGATTCAAATCGAAAATTGAACCAAATCGATTAAATAAATCGATATTTGTTTGGGTTGAGTTTAGTTTGATTTCAAATTTTTGAAAACTAATAATATCTGGTTGTTTAGGTTTTACTAAAAGTAAACCGTAGAAAAAAAAGGAACCAAACCGACAAATTTATACATAGTTTTTATAATTATATATATATATAATATTAATTTGTATAAATACTTTTAAATAATTTGTACCTCTTTCAGTAAAAAAATTATTTATCTCTAATAGGCTAATGTACTTTATATTTTAAGCCCATTTCTAAAAAGAAATTCATGAAGTCAAACTCTTTTGTTCAAACAAACTCTATGAAATTTACTTATATTTGTTTTTTTTGGATTTCTTATAAACTTTATTCACTTAATTGAAACTTACAAAACCTAAGACATTTTCTCCATAATCGAAGAAAATTATAGCTACCACAAGAAAATGGTAATAACGAATTATAAGTTCGAAAATGATAGAAAGTTCGCTCTTAATTGCGGGAGAAAAACATGAAAGAGGGAAATACCGTTAATTTAAAAAAAAAATCAAAAATTGACCCAAACTGAACCAAACCGACTATAACCGCACGGATGAATATGTGTAATATTTGGTTTTAAGATTTTTTAAAATTAACTAAATTGATTTGATTTTAAGAATTTTTAAAATTAACTAAATTGATTTGATTTTGATTTTAATCCAAAACCATATCAATGTTTGGACAGGCATGCACCCACCAAGCTAATCAATTTATTACAAGTGCCAAACCTACGAAACCATATAGTAGTACTGATTTGACATCACTCCCTCTTGATTTCTTTTATATCTTGCGCATTTGATATTACTACCTCTTGTTTTCATTTATGTAATATATAACTAGTATTTTCTTATTAATTAATTATAAAAAGAATGATATATATATATATGCACACAGCTAACAATGAGCCTGTTTGGATGGGCTTATGCCTTTAAGTTGCAAACAGCTTATAAGCTAAAAAAAAAATAAGTTGGGGTAGTTTAACTTATTCTTTAGATAAGCTAAGTCAAGTGGTCCCAATTATTTTTTTGAGCTTATTTTAAGCACAAAATGACTTTAAGCTGGCCAACCAAACACTCAAAAAAACTGAAAACAACTTATAAGCAATTTATAAGCCAATCCAAACGGGCTCAATAAACTTTCTTCTTTACACAAAAGTTATGTCATAATTTAATTACAAGTTTCAATTTTTTCTTTTCATTTAATTTTTATGCATAATCAAACGGTGTCACATATGTTGAAAGGGAGGAGGAATAACTAAAAGAGGATAATTTTTTAAATCATCATTAGTAGTTTTGTTATGTGACGATTCGTTGCTAGGGTTTTAGCAGCCGCCCCTAATTAATTAGCCTGCATTTGAAAATTTAACAACTGTACTATTTTCTCAGTTCATTTTTACTTATTCACTTTAAATTTTTCATACTGTTTAAGAAATAATAATTGAAGTGAGTATTTAATACTATAGGTAAAATAGAAAAAAATAAATTATTTTTTCATGATATGCTAAAAGTGACAAGTAAAGTGAAAATCTATTTTTAGAACACTAGACAAGTAAAAGTGAACAGAGGGAGTACTTTTGGACATTGGAGAAAGATAAGTACTCCCTCCGTTCACTTTTACTTATCCACTATTCCCTTTATAGATTTTCATTTTTACTTGTCGATTTTTACGATTTTTACATATCAAGGTAAGATATTTTTTTAGCATTTATTACGATTTTCTTCCTATTTTACCCTTAGCATTTATTACTCATTTCAAATCATTTTTTCAACTCCAATACAATTATACACCATTTAATAGGGGTATTGTGGTAAAATACCTATCTTAATCATTATTTCTTAAACAGCGTGTAAAGTCAAAACGTGACAAGTAAAAGTGAACGGAGGGAGTACAATAGATTCTATTTCCTCCATTCACTTTTACTTGTCCACTATTCCAAAAATAAATTTTTACTTTTACTTGTCCACTTTAGCATATCAAGAGAAAAATAATTTGTTTTTCATGTTTTGTCCTTAGCATTAATTACTCATTTCAAATTATTTTTCAAATCCAATACAATCATACACTAATTAATGTGGGTATTATGGTAAAATATGCACTCCATTTATTATTTCTTAAGAGATGTGTAAAATTCATAGTGGATAAGTAAAAGTGAATAGAGGGAGTAGTTATTAAAACTAAACTATTCACATTAATTCTTCTCTAACATCATCGCTGAATGGTCGGTTGATGTCGTTAAGGCTAGCTGCATGTCTTGCTTTTCAGCCAAACTGGGAAATATATAAAACAATCAGAAATTAAATAACTATAAAAGAGGAAAAACATATGTTTTAGGCTTTTCATTTTGTTTCAAAATAAGTGGTGCATTAGGATTTTAAGATGAAATTGATTTTATTGTGGTGCATTAGGATTTCAAGATGAAATCGATTTTATTCTTCCAAAATTATCCTTATTTACATAATCAAGAATCATTAAGTAACTTTTCTTTTTAAGACATTTAATTAGGGGTAAGTTAGTAAAAACAATCCAAATTTTATAAGAGTGAACACTGTCTTAAGAGGTGTGCATAAGCTAAAAAAATCACTTATTATGAAACGGAGAGAGTATCAAGGTGACAAGTATTTGATATTCTCACTTGCAAAAGAAAGAAAAATTGAAGAAGAAAAAAAAAAATGTGACGTGTAGTGTCCTGGTGTTTGTTGGTATAACCATTCGGTATTTGAGTACCTATTAACCCAATTATCTCGAATTTGTGCCTTGGAGGCTCATTAAAAGGGAAGCACTCCAAAAGACCGATCTAGCCGTAAAACTATGAGTTCACGTAATCCAGTTATTCTTGTAAGTATATTAATTTAAAATTATTATAAGAAACGACACTACAAGAAACTACAGAAATGACAATAATTTTTTTGGCAATAAAAATAATATAGTAGTTGACAAAATTCAATATTTGGCAACAACTTAGTTTTATTGTTGGCATATATGATGAATCTTTTAAAAATGAACTTTTTTTGTTGCCAACCAATTTAATTTTGTTGCCATAATATTGACTATTGTTGCAAAAAGTATTTTGACAACAATAAAAAAGTTGTTGCACGTAGTTGCAATAACAACCATTGAGAAAAGTTTATTTAACAACAAAAAAAATGTTGTTACCAAAAATATTTTTTGCAATAATAGTCTATCTATGGCAATAAAAATTTTTTTGTTGGCAAATATCTTCTTTCTTGTAGTGTGATAAACTTCAAATAATGAATTCGCCTCTACACTAGTCAAGAAGAGTTTCTCCATTTCTTAGGACTCGAAGTACCCGAGACCTTTAACTTCCGATGAAGAGATATCATTCATCCCACCACATTTCTTACTGATTCTTTTTATGGTTAGTATTTCTTTGTTCTTCCGCACAAGTAACTGCGAAGAAAAGTCATTGCTCCGTTCTATATAAATGCTAGCCTTAGATGTTCATAACTACACCTCAAACAAGCAAAAATGTCTTCCATTCTCCTCCACACCACCAACACCATCTCTAGTACTTCTCCTTCCTCTTCAAACACCACTTTTTCCAACTTGCGTTCTTCTCCTAATTTCTTTACAAAGACATCAAAAGTTTCCTCCATCAGAAAGCATAATGGCCATCGTAATTTCCAAGTCTCATGCAAAACCACAGAAGATGATCACGACCACAACTCTCCCATTGACATTTCCAAAAGCACAGATTCTTTAAGCCATAAGATGGATAGAAGAAACATGCTACTTGGATTAGGAGGTCTTTATGGCGCTTCTACTATTGTTGGTGGTCATCCGTTTGCCTTGGCGGCTCCAGTGAATGGTCCCGACGTTACTCAATGTGGGCCGGCAAATTTGCCTCCGGGTGCGCTACTGTTAGATAGTGTATAGTTTGTAATATATGAAGTGTGATCGCCAGACATCCATAATTTTTTTTAAAGGCTTTATAAATTACTAGTAAAAGACTTGATATTTTCAATTTTCACTTAAAAACTTCCATTTAGTTTGAATTTTAAAATTAAACAAACATGTTTGTTCATGAAAAAAGATAATTATGCTGAATAGATTTCTTTCAACTTGTTGAGTCCCACATCAGCGGGCAAATAGGAATTTCCTCTCCTTATAAGGTCTTGGGCAATTCTGTCCTCATGAGCTAGTTTTTTGGCTTGAGTTAGATCCAAGTTTCATTTCTTAGCATGGTATGGAAGGGATGGGGGGAGGGGTGTTGAGTCCCACATTGGTGGGGAAACAGGAATTTGGTCTCCTTATATGGTCTTGGACAATTCTCTCCTCATGAGCTAGCTTTTGAGGCTGAGTTACGCCCAAGATCCATTTCTTAACACAGCTCTATAAATTTAGGCTTTCAATGAAATATGATGACTAAGTTAATTTGACTATACTTTTGACTTTTGTTGTATCCACAAAAGTACCTCTTATCTGTTTTTCCACAATAATATACTGTAGTATCTTTTAAAGGAAAGTTATTTTCAGGTGTACCTAAATTTTATCTTTCTATTATTTTAACAGGTGCATCACCGGTCAATTGTTGTCCTCCGACGACGGAGAATATCATCGACTTCCAGCTTCCACCGCCATCCACCACACCCCGTATTCGGCCAGTAGCTCACTCCGCGGATAGTGCCTATATAGAGAAATTCAACAGAGCTATTCAACTCATGAAACAACTTCCGGACGATGATCCACGTAGCTTCAGGCAACAAGCAAATGTTCATTGTGCTTACTGTGATGGTGCTTATGAACAATTAGGTTTCCCAAATGCTGAGCTGCAAGTTCATGGCTCTTGGCTCTTCCTCCCTTTTCATCGTTGCTATCTCTATTTCTTCGAAAGGATCTTGGGAAATTTAATCGATGATCCCACCTTCGCCATGCCATTTTGGAATTGGGATCATCCTGATGGCATGCGCATTCCTGCCATGTACACAAATCCTAGTTCTCCTCTCTATGATCCTCTCCGTGATCGGAGGCATCAGCCTCCGACTTTGGTGGATCTGGACTTCAATGGGACTGATCCTAACATAAGTGACACTCAACAAACTTCTCAAAATCTCACAATTATGTACAGGCAAATGGTGTCACTCGGAAGCACTCCGGAGACTTTCCTTGGAGATCCTTACCGAGCTGGTGGCGAGCCCGGTGGCGCTGGGTCCCTCGAGAACATTCCACACGGTCCGGTTCATGTTTGGACTGGTGATAGAAACCAACCTAATTTTGAAAACATGGGAGATTTTTATTCAGCTGCTAGAGACCCTATTTTCTATGCTCATCATTCTAATATTGATAGATTATGGATTGTCTGGAAAACCCTAGGAGGCAGACGTCAAGATTTCACCGACCCTGATTTTCTAAACGCTTCGTTTATATTTTACGATGAAAATGCACAAATGGTACGTATTAGGGTTCGGGATTGTTTGGATGCAAGAGGACTCGGATATGTATATCAAGATGTAATGAATCCATGGCAGAATTCGCGTCCGACGCCAAGGGCTTCGAGGGCTAGAGCATCTGGTAATAATGATCAACGTAATTTTCTAAGTCCAAAAGAAATTTTCCCAACGAAACTTGACCATGTGATAAACGTCATGGTGAAAAGGCCAAACAAGAAAAAGAGGAACAAGAAGGAGAAAAAGGAGAAAGAAGAGATTTTAGTGGTTGAAGGTTTAGAGTTGGAGCCTGATGTTTTTGTTAAGTTTGATGTGTTGATTAATGGTGAAGATGAGACTTTAATTTCGCCAGATCAGGCTGAGTTTGCCGGAAGCTTTGTGAATGTGCCGCATCATAATCATGGTAATCGTGAGAAAAAACGTAAAACAAAGTTAAAGTTGGTTATAACTGAGCTATTGGAGGATTTGGACGCTGAGGATGATGAGAATGTGTTGGTGACTTTTGTACCCAAGCATGGCTCTGGTGCTGTCCAAATTGGTGGTGTCAAGATTATGCTTGATTAGAAAAAAGAAGTAATTATAATTATTTCATGATGTATTCTTCTATATGTGGTATCCTACTGTTTATGAATGTTGCATTGGACAGCGTTATTCGTGGATACACGCCGTTTCTGATTTATGTAAATTGCAACTGTTTGCATGGAATAAAGGAAGAAAATTTAGTTGTATATTTTATTTATTATTTACTAGTAGCCTTTCAAACCACGCAAGGAATTCTAGTTTTACCTTATTTCGTAGTCTAAGGTCATCGATTGCTGCCCATATTGGTAGTCCACCACACACCTCCAAAAAAGGAAAGAAAGAATAATTATGGGTGTAAAAAATAATTATACAATTAAATTACTTAAAGGAAACATGAGCATGTCCTTTTTTAGAAGATACTATTACCATTATTTGTAAACTCGTAATGCTAGCTTCATCATCTGTCGCTTGGATTGATTATAAAATGATGTGTATATATATATATATATATATATGTATGTATAAACAATTGTAGAATTTTTAATAAATAGAACAATATATGTTAGTCAATCTTTACCAAAACTTTCGTGATCTGATTCATGTCATTTGTCCATTTATATTACTAGTGTTTTAGTATTTAATTAAGATAAACAAAGATGGAACTTGGAAAAAGATGAACTTAATTAATTTATTTTTTATTACTAGTTCGTAAATCTTGTTGTTGACTAAACATGATAGAACGTGCATTTCGTTTTTCCATAAACTGTATTATGTATATAGAATAGAAATCATAATAAGAATTGGTCGCAATGGAAGTGTTTGAAAGATGATGGTAATGTTTTTCTGAACGCAACCTTTGGAATTGACAATTTGGTCTAAGAACTAAACTCTTTTAGAATAGTTTTAGGCTATCTTGTTGGGTATTTTCTTTTCAGAATTCAACTTATATACACGTGTACGTATAATAGTTTAATAAAAGTATGATTCTACGGACATAGTGTAATTTTTTTTTTTTAGTTAAAAGGTTGTATATATTATTGAAACCGGGGGGGGGGGGGGGGGACTAGACCTTACCCCTAATATACAACTCTGATCACGAGCAACCAACACAAAAAAGGAATGCAACTTACCGGTGGCTGCATTCTTAGCATTAACAACACCTATGCATCTAGCTAACAAAAAAATTGGCTTTGTCGTATCTTAGTCTAATACCAGGGACTTGACTTTTATCAATAGTATATGGACCAATAGCCCCACTAGGTAGATGTCTCACGTCATGGATGATAAGCGGATCTTCTAGACTCGTAGCTAGCTTAGCGAGATAATCAGCAACTCTATTGGCTTCCCTATAGCAATGGTTGAAAATCACCTCTTTGTTGATAAGCAAAGCCAAGGTATCATCAATAATGTGTTTCAGCTTCAAATTGTTGGCTGCTCCATTTCGTAGCAGATCTGCCACCAGCATTGAATCCTGTTCCAATATGCAGTGTTTGCTTCCATTTTCCTTGATCCATTGCGCAGCGTGCTTAGCAGCCATGGCTTCCGCAATATTGTGGCTGTTGCATTGTACTTGGGCAGCGAATGCATAGATCAGGTTGCCATTCTCGTCCATTGCCACCCCTCCAATGCCAGCTCTTCCAGTTTGCTCCATATAACTTCCATCTGTGTTTACTTTGATCCCCCCATGTTGAGGCAGTGTCCATTTAACAATTTTGCTGATGGTCCTCGGCCTGAGTCTTTCTAACACAGAACATATTTGTGGCCATTGCATACCTATCTTATGGCAAGGGAAAGCCTTATCCAATGCTACTTTCAAGTTCCAAATGATTTGATGTTCCATCCTTCTAGTGTACATTTTGGTTTGTTCCCCATATCTGCATCTACACCTTTCCTTCCACATTTCCCAACAGATTAAGATTGGAAGCACTTGAATAACCATTCTATGCATGACGTTTTGTGTCTGAGTATGTGCCCACTCTTGCAACCAGATTTTTCCATGTTTCCTTTGGTATATGATGCCCAATGGTTGTCCGAAAAACTTCCATAGTCTCTGAGCAGTTTCTCCTTCAAAAAAGAAATGTTGGCTTGTTTCCAACACTGGATTAGCACAACATAAACAGTCTGTAGGCATATCTTCCACAAACCTGCAAACATAATTATTAGCAAAGGGTAATCTATTCATAAACAGTCTCCAGGAAAGAAATGAAATTTTAAAAGGAATGTTTTTATGCCAAACACTGCTGATCCACGGATCATTTTGATGATGCTGCCTAATCTCTTGCCAAGCTTCCTTGTTTGAGAAAATTCCATCTGAGGCCTTTTTCCATATAAGATAGTCATTAGCATTAATGTCTCCAATGCTGATTTTCTGAACAAATTGGTAAATCCAATTAGGAAGAATTGCACTCAGTCTATCCATGTCCCAGTTTCGATCAACCATAAAATCCTTGACTTTCAAGTTTGCAGAATAGACATATTCAGGGCAATACTATGCTAGATTCCCAAGCTCTATCCAGTTATCCCACCAAAAGCTACTTTTCCCACCTTGAATTTTCCATATCATGTTAGGCTCAGCTTTGAATCTAATCTTAGTCAGAGTTTTCCAACAATGAGAGTTTCCAGATGCCTAACTTTTGCTGACAGGATGAGCTCTAATACAATATTTGACTTTGGTGAACCTAGCCCAAAGAGACTCTTGATTCCTAAATATCCACCATTTCTTCACATTAAGACTCTCGCAAATGTCTCTCATTTTCCTAACCCCTATCCCTCCTTCCTCTTTCGGTAGGCAAAGATTGTCCCACGAACTCCAATGGTAGTTGTTTTTCCCATTGGAGGCTCCCCAGAAAAATCTCACAAATAATTTTTCCATTTGATTTATAATACCTTTCGGGGGAGTTAAAGCTGTAAGGGTGTAGACTGGCAAGGATTGGAGAACATTTTCGATGAGCACAATTTTCCCCCCAAAGGATAGCAAGTTGCTTTGCCACCCATTGAGTCTTTTAATGATCTTGGAGGGTAGCTTTTCAAAGCATTCTCTTTTGTTCCTCCCCAAATAAATCGGACACCCAGATAGTCGAAGGGGACCTGCTTATCTAAGAATCCCGTGGCCTATCTGATCTTGTTGATCCTAGAAGGTCCAGTTCCTGGAGCAGTTAAGAAAAAACATTTGTTTTTGTTCATTTTTTGCCCCGAATTCTTTTCATACCAATGAATTTGCTTCATAACCATCTTTAAAGACTTGGTGTTGCCACTGGAGAAAATCACTAAGTCATCTGCATAAGAAAGATGGTTAATTAAAGGACCCGTCTTTGACATAGAGAAAGGAATAAAATGATCATTGTAATTTAACTCATTAAGCAATCTAGCTAAAACTTCTGCTCCTATAATGAAAAGAGAAGGTGATAGAGGGTCTCCCTGTTTAAGGCCTTGGCTTGAAGAGAAGAAGCCATTCCTGGTGCCGTTGATAATAATGGAATACCATACATTTGATATTACTCTCATTAGCATATTGGTAATATCTTCAGAAAACCCAAATTTTTGTAGCACAGCAATCAAAAAGGGCCATGACATCCTGTCGTAAGCTTTAGCCATATCCAACTTGATTATCACATTGCCTCCCTTATTAGAACATTTAATATCCTGTACAATCTCTTGTGCTAGCTGAACATTCTCGGTAATAAGCCTTCCTTTGAGAAATCCACTTTGATTAGCAGAGATCATGGTGGGAAGTAAAGGATTGAGCCTTCTAGAAATGATTTTGGTAATTATTTTGCTAGAAAAATTGCTGAGGCTGATAGGCCTGAACTCAGAGAAATCAGAGGGGCATTCTCTAGAAAAGAAAAACTGAACAAATTCTATCACATCTGTCTTGATTAAAAGCAACTATGATAAAACTTACCTGAATACCCATCTAGCCCTGCGGCACTATCAGCACTCATGTTGAATATGACATCTTTGATCTCATCTTCTTGAGGACAGCTCAGCATATAGTTGCTATCGTCAGAACTGATACATTCAGGAATGCAATTAAGAATGTTAGGATCAACACTGTTGGGATGGAGGTTGAACAAATCGTCAAAATGCTTAATGGCCACTTTTGCCATTTTTTCATCTCCAGACACCCATCTTCCTCTATTGTTTTTAATTCTTTCCAGCTTGAGTTTCCTTCTCCCGTCTCTGATAACTGCATGAAAATATTTGGTATTGCTATCCCCTTCTTCAAACCATCTAACTTGGGATTTTTGTTTAAGGATACCATCGTGTTTGTTTAACCAGGATATATACTCAGCATGACCTCTATTAACCTCTTCTCTACTATTTTCAGTCCTGGCCTCCATGTCTAAGTCCTCCAGGATTTGCATTTTATTTTCCTAGACTTCGGCATTTTCATGAACATCTCCAATCTCATTTCTTGACCAAGTAGCAAGTCTTCTCCCTAATCTTTTTAGCTTTTGATGAAATCTCCATATTGGGTTGCCATCTATGGGCAGATTCCAGTCGCTTTGAACAACATCCAAGAAATCTTCTTAAGAGGTCCAAAATTCTAGAAACTTGAAGTACTTGATCCCCCCTACCTGGTCATTCTTGCATCTAAGAAATAGAGGTCTATGGTCAGATCTAACTTGGGCCCAATGATGATTTATGAAAACTCTGTCAAGCCTTTTCCAAATCCTTAAGCTTGGCCTCCAATTATTGCACCAGGTATAGTTGGATCCGGAGTAACCAATATCCACCATACCACAAGAGTCCATACATTCAGAGAAATCATAGCTTTCAGCATTTCTATGGGGCAGTCCACCAATTTTCTCCTTTGGGTGAAGGATTACATTAAAATCCCCTCCAACACACCAAGGTAGCTTAATATCCTTGTTAAGAATATTCAGGCTTCTCCAAAGCTCCATTCTTTCACCAGGCCTGCATTTAGCATAAACTGCAGTAACATACATTTCCTGACAATTATTATTCTTTAGATTTTGAGGGTAATTTGTTGTTCATGATTATTGACTGTGCTGACTGCACAACCATCTCTCCAAAAGCACCAGATTTTTCCATTGATGTTGGAAATGCAATGCTTGAATCCCAAAAATCTTTTGTATCCCTCTATTTTGTTACTATTTACCAAAGGCTCTGAAATTGCAACCATGTCAAGCTTGTATTTGTTGACCATTCTCTTGAGTCTTTGAATGGCCTTTCTAGATCTTACACCTCTAATGTTCCAAATAATAGCACTGATCATTGGAAACAATTAATGGTAGGATTTTTTGTTCTTACCCCCTCTGGAAGAAGGTGAAGATTTTTTCTTGCTAGCTTTCCTGCTCTTATTGTTCTTCTTGTTTCTTTCTTTGTTATCCTTGCCCCCAGTCGTGTCACTCTTTTTTTGTTGGCTTTCTTCTTCCTCTTGATTTTTACTATCTTTTCCCTGTTCCTCAGTTTTGCTATCGCAACTGTTCTTTATTTCATCCTCCGTATTCTTCCTTTCTTTGTTTTGACTAATTTTGCTGCTGGTGTTACTGTCCCTGGACAGTCCCATTTTGTTGTTGTTCTCACTATCCCTTGGCAGTTCCATACTTATATCTGGAGGAATGCTCTTGCTGAATCCTTTTTTGCTCCTGTTTGCCGACTCATATCTTCTTTTTTTGCTTCTGCTTCTTCTTTCTGGAGATATGCCAATTCTGTCACATACCTCTTTCAAATGCTATTGCGCATCACTTTCATCTTGTGATTGGTTTCGAACTTGCACTCTTTTCTTTCCTTACTCTTGCTAAATTCTGTCTCTTCCTCTTCACAGTAATTCTCCATCTCCTCTTGGGATCTATATGTTTCTGGAATATTGTCATTTAAGTCAACCACTAGATTAATTCCAGGATGGTCTTTGATATCAAAGGGGAAACTGGATGACATAGTCTCGCAATCATTCTCTCTGCTCCTGGCTTTGATATTATCCCCTGTTCCCTCCTTATGCATTTCCTCATTATCATGTTTATTCTCACTGGATAATTTAACATGCTCATTATCTTGCTGTTGTTGTTGGTCCATCCCATCCTTAGCATTTTTGGATTCGATCTCCCCCCTACTATAATCATCTTCTGTCGCTCTTTGATCTATATCCTCCTTGTTAATTTCTTGTATATTGTTGGACTCTATTTCTCCCCCTCTATCTTTCCCAATTCTGATTTTTACCTTGCTTCTCTTTTTCGGCATTTTCTTCTTCCTCTTCCTTTTAATATTGTTCAATCTCTTTTTAAGCACAGACGTGATCTTTTCGGCAGTGTCTTCCACATCCACCATCTCTGTGGCTTGCTTGTTTTGTGCCTCTTTGCCCTTTCCCTCTCTTTTATTCTACTGAACCTCATTTCTATTATTTTGCTGACTGTTCCTCTTGGCCCTGTTCATTCCTCCCTTTTATTCTACTAAACTGATAGAAAGTAAGAGGTGATTTCCAAAATGAAAACCCACCAGGTGTTTGTCTTTATGCCTTAAAGAGCTTTATTTGGATTTTTTTTCATGAAGTTAGTCTTGAATTCTGATGTTTTAATTTGCATACATGCTAGTAGCTTATTGAATCTCTTGTATATCATGTTAACCAAATAATCAACTGATCTGCTTGTGCGCTGTAAACGGACAGAGGCGGATTCAGGGCTTAAAGTTAGTAGGTGTAGTTACTCTGTACCTACTATTTCTATGTGACAGTGGCCTTAATTAAGTGTAAATATATATTTCAAAAAAAATTCAACTGTATAATGTATTTTCGCTTGTACATGGATGTTAAAAGTAATTAGCATACTTGTAGGCAGTGGCGGAGTTAGAATTTTCACAAAGGGGGTTCAAAAATATAAAGGAAGCCAAGGGAGTTCAACATCTACTATTTATACATAAAAAATAATTTGAACCTTGTGTATACATTGTAATTTTTTGCGCAAGGGGGTTCGGGTGAACACCCTGGCCACCACTTGGCTCGGCCCCTGCTTGTAGGATTTCAAGCAGGACAAGGGAAAATTGAAAGAGATCAATAAATTTCCTGCATATTAATTCTCTAATATGTTTTGTGCTGGATAAGCATCATTGTTTCTGAGTTTCATAAAATAACGTGTTAGATGAGAAACATGGTATGAAACAACATCCTTATTACCATGCATTATCTAATTCTTCTCCTAGTAATCAGGTGCAGATCAGATGAATGAAAGTAATAATGATGTATGATAACAGTGATTAATCCTACTAATTCTGCTCAACAACAACATACCTAGTGTATTCCCACAAGTGTGATTTGGGGAGGGTGGGTGTACGCAAACCTTACCCCTACTTTGTGGGGTAGAGAGGCCGTTTCCGATAAACTCTCAGCTCAAGAAAATCGTTTTTCAGAAAATAGGTTGAAAGAAATGCAAGAGTAAAAGATATGATGAAAAATTTGAAGGAAGAAAAGTACTGACAATACAAACATTAAAGGATAAAACTAAAAATAGTACTGTAGTAATAAAATCAAACATAAGATAGAGCTAGCAAAATGCATTAGTATGACATACAAAATGTAGAAACAAGGAAAACCCGTGACTAGAACATAGAAATTAAATGCATAAAATAGGCAATCATTGACATGTATACCTCTAATTCTGAAAGTAAAAAGACAATCTGGAGTTATGTACATTCTACAAAACCAGTCACAAAGGTGTAATAGATATTGTATGTATTGCAGGTGGTAGAGGAAAGCTAGAGTTTAGCTCACTGCTCCCCGTCCTCCAAACATAAAAGGATATAATGTTTAGCAATTCTCTCATAGTAGATGTATGAAATCACAGCGCAAGAAGCATCTAGAGAACACCTTCCAGGCAAAGCTTCATTATGCTAATTGCTTAAACCTCTCAAAAGTGTCTATATGCGCTAATGCCATTATATATTGACACCTATAGTGATCTTCTTCTTTTTTTGGGTTTTTCTTTTTTGGAGAAAATGAATGTATACTTTAAGCCTCTGGATTAGGATCTGTCTCTATTTCTGAAGCCAATTCCCTCGTCAACATGTCAGCACGATCATCTTGCCCACCAGCAAAAGTATAGACTCTGAATGCAAATTGGAATGCCTTCCATAGATGTTTAGCTGATCCCTTTTTAGTACCATCATTTTTGGGTCCAGCTCCTTCATTTTCCTTTTGCTTTGCTTCTCTCCTCTCCTGATTCAACATCAAGTGTTACTTGAAAAAAGATATCGTAGAATACTAAGGTGAGTGATTGCTACATTTGCTATACATGTTTTACACCGTGCTAACCTTCAAAGTCAGTTCCATACAGTTTGAGGAAACATCCACCATCAATTCTTTGATATGCACAAGAATGCCAAAATCAAAGTGGATTTTATGGCTCTTAAATTTCTTGGATTCGTCATCTTTTGTCCGTTCCAGTGTGTCCATTTCTCCTTTGATCTAGATGATAGAACCATTTGTTAGAGCCACTAATGGAAATATATAAAAGCTGTGTCGTGAGAAATTTTCAACTGCATCATGAGAAGTTTTCAACTGCGAACTTAGGTTCTACCTTGTTGAAGTAATTCTCAGCTTTGTCAAGAAGTTGTCCAACAGGTGGGGCTACTGGCCAATTCTGTAGAGTTTTGGCTATTGTATCTAACTTGGTATGAAGTGCTGCGGCCATCCTCAGTGCTTCCAACTTCTTGGTAGGGAATTCTTCAAACCTTGCTAGCACCTACATCAAGATTACTTTAAGAGAAACCCTGAAGTGGGAATCATGGAGAAATATGTATATATACAGCAGATATATATTAAACCTGAGATTCATCCGTTAGTTTCTCAAGGTGGGATTCTACAGTTTTGTGGAACTTAATAAGCTCAGACATATCTGATGTTTGGAAAGAGGTAATAGCTGTTTTCATCTCCTTGATTGTTTTTGCATGTACTCTAACATCCTCTTCAATTTGTTGGTGGTATGCTGACCTGAGACATATATGACATAATTTTCAAAGATATGTCGAAAAGATATGAAAGATTCACCTCTACTAAATAAAAAAAAAGAACAGCCTCGTGCACTAAGCTCCCGCTATGCGTGGGGTCCGGGACACCTCTACTAAATAATCTGTTCAATAATATTACCTCTTTGTCATCTCTGCTAAAGCATCAGCCATTCCCTGCTTACCTCCTGCTGGTGCACTACCACCAACTTTTCCCTTTCTCCCCTTTGACTTACCATCTAAACTAGATCCTTCAACTTTTCCCTTGAGAAGTCGATAAAGATTTCCCATTTGTGATGATCTCTTCAATTTAGTGGCTGCTTTCCTAGGTCCTAGGTTCCTGGCACCTGCAAACCCTGGTGGTGGTGGAGGTGCAGCTCCTTTTCCCATTGGCATGGGTGGAGGTGGTGCTGGCATTCTTCCGTTTGAAGTCATTGGTGGAGGTGGGGGTGCAGGTGCTATAGACTTTGATCCCATTGGAGGAGGGGGTGGAGGTGCAGTAACCTTCGATCCCATGGGAGGTGGGGGTGGAGGTGGAACTGATATTACATTTCCCGATGTCATGGGAGGTGGTGGGGGTGGGGGAGGTGCCACTACATTTGCTGATGTCATGAGAGGTGGTGGGGGCGGGGGAGGTGCTACTCTCTGTACTGATGTCATGGGAGGTGGTGGAGGTGGAGGTGGAGATGTTATTTCTTTTCTTGTCATGGGAGGAGGTGGTGGTGGTGGAGGTGCAGATATTGCTTTCACAGGCGGTTGTGGTGTCGCTACATTGGATGATGTCATTGGAGGTAGAGGAGGAGGAGGAGGCAATGGAGCACCACTTGGTTGTGCTAGCAATGGTGCATGCTGTGACCCTTCTGCATTCCCTGATGAATTGGGTACCGGTGGAGGTGGAGGTGGTGGTTGTGATGCTGCTGGTGCAAAAGTCGATGGGGTTGATATGTCTTTATCTGGTGTAAGCAAAGAAATCTGCAGAGTAGATGTTGGTTTTTGTGAGTCTATGACATTTAATGATAAAGTGAGTGGTGATTGTGGCTCTGCTCCTTGTTCTGCTTGCGATTCAGGAAGTGAAGGAGGAGGTAAAAGCACATCCAAAGTAACATGTCCTGAGACTGGATGATTACTTTTGGCACCATTATGACATGTTCCTTTATTTTCTGATTCATCATCCATGCTAGTCAATAGAATATCTGGCAAGTCGGTCATTTCACACTCTTGCCCAAATTCCTTATCATCTTTGGCTTTCACTTCAGAATCTTTCTTTGCCTCTACATCTGACTTTCGTTCATTGACTGTGCTAGTTAATTGAACCACAAAATTTGAATCTTGAGCTGCTACATGAGGGAACATATGGAAAGAGAGGCGCTTTATATCAATAGGATTCAGCTTGCCAACTGCTTGAACCCTGAGTGGCAGAAGACGAGGTGGAGAATATGATGCCTTTGTATTCTTCTTGCTCATTAACTCAGGGAGAACTGAAGTTGGGGTCACCGGAGTGCTCGAGAGGGAGGATTTGGCGCTTGAGTAAGATTCAGAAAGAACCCTCCCAAATGTGTTGAATGATGGACGTTCATATCTTATCTGGTCATCCTCATCCTCGTCCTCGTCCGCATCCGCGTCCATCATATCGAACATCCTTTCACTGGCTAGCTTAATCATGTCATCGAGCAATAACACTCCTAAATTGGTTGTAATTGAAATGATCATTAAGATTATCTTACCTAAGAGCCAAGAGATGGATAACAGATGGACAAGATATCTATTTGGTGTTGCAATAAACATATGACATACCATAGTGTTCCAAATTGTCTAGTTTATTGAATGAATCCTCCTTGCATTTGGCCATCCACTCATCATTGCCTGTCCACATTTCCCCAATTGATATCAGGGTATCAAAAAAGAATTGCAGTGCCTGAGAAGTATATAACAATTGGTTAGCACAGTGAACTATGAATCCGCTATAGCATAACGGTGAATTTGTAATGCTCAATATAGTTGAGTAAATAAGTAACCTGATGCATCGGTGCTTCATCAATTTTTGACAAAGAAATAGATGGATTGATTGTAGGATACAGTTGTTGCAGATCTTTCAGCGTCAAAATGAGCAGCTGTGGAAAAAAAATCACAACAGAGGTTACGAAATTCTGCTTTGCTCTTTGTCTTTCAAAGTTTTAACTTCTGTACGCCGACAGTGTGAAGCTTTTATACCATCACGTTATAGTAACCTGCTATAACCAGTTTGAGTATACTGATGGCGTAAAATTCATTATACTTCAGTGTATATAAGTTAAAACCTCCCACAGAATGTCATTGTGCTTGAGTTTTGTAAACAAGTAACAGAAAAGTACCTCATTTACAGATGCAGAGCCAATACAAGGGGACAAGTCAAGCAAGTCTCTCAAGGTTAGGATCTTGTTCCGAAGCTCAGTCATTATTATGAAGTTACCTGCTACTCTACATGAATTGCGAACCGTGGAACCTTTGGATTTAAAACTTTTTGATACTGCTATGGGAGGTGTTTTCTTCTTTTCAATAATAGGGCTTCTCTTTGTCTCTTTCATGTCTTCGTCCTGCAAATTATTTGTTAACTACTGTTAGTGATATACTAATAGTAATACCTAACATACAACTTTTCTATGTTTCTTTGTCCTTAGATCATAAAATCATATCTATGACAAACACTTTGATGTGGTTTGTTCTCAAGCTTTGTCAGATATTGTTCTGCATTGGCTGTTATGATAAATAAAAACACTGATTTTCTAATCAAAACATGTTTTATATCACCTTAATGTTGTATGCAATCTTCTCTTCTTAATCTTTTTTTTTTTCTTTTTTTTTCCCTTCTCTTCTTAATCTTTTTTTTCCTTCTCTTCTTAATCTGTTTCATCATATGATGCAATTCATTAAGCATAAGGGTTTCCAAAAAGAAAAAAAGAAAAGAAAAGAAGAAACATGGAGTTAAAAAGGAAATGTTGCCAGAAGTCTTCTTCCAAATTCCACATGACCGGTTTTGCATGGAATGTAACAGTGATGAAAAATGTAGGAATTAGCTTTGTGATATACAATTTTCGTGCACAAATTAATACAGAACATTTAGATTCTGCGATATTTTTATAATATGTTCTCAGAAATTATAAGGAAAAAAGAAGAAGATGAAACTCAGTTATGATGAAACATTTTGAGGTTGTCTTAAGGATCTATCATATATTACTATATCAGGGCTTATAAAACTCAGCTCTCAAATCAAAACATTTTTATATAACCTTATGAGGAGAAATCCTTTGATTTCATATGTTGTTTTATTGCTTAATTTGTTTGACCATATGATACAATTGATTAAGAATTGGATTTCCAAGAAAATAGAAATTAACATGGTGCCAAAAAGAAACATTGCCAGAAAGCTTCCATATTCAACATGGCCACCCTTGAGGTTTTGCATGGTAATATTGCTAAATTGAGAATGTAGAATTACTATTTATGGTATTGGACGCAAAAGTACGATTATTTACATTCTTCACCATGATCATAACATATTCAGACAACCAAAACAGAAGTTTTAGGAAAAATTTAAAGAAAAATAGAAAGAGAGAAAAAAAATACCTCAAATATAGTACTATGCTTCCTGCGAGAAAAGAATGGAGGCACGCCAAAACATGCCCCAATGGCCATTTCCAGTGAGCGATGACAAGTTTTATACAAGATTGCAGAAAAAGGCAACCATAAGAAATAAAATAATGATTGTACCAGGTCAACTTTCTTGGTTTTGACAACTGAAAAACCAGAAATATTATTTGCTGACGCAAAAAATCGCTGAATGACAATAATATAATAATAGATATGATTAAAAGAATGTAGGAGGAGGAAGAAGAACAAGAGCATTCAAGAATTCAGGATTAAGATTAATATTATAATTAAAATAAGGTAGTAATACGTGTAGGAAAATTGATAAAGAAGACTCGTATAACGTGCAGAGCAAAAGAGGAACGATATGATGGACAAGCTCTGGAGTCAACTGGGAAATTGGTTAATCCAACTTATCTCATGGACAAACACTTCTCCTCTCTTTTGTTTCCAAATTAGAGAGAAAAATAATGGAGGTCAATTGCTCAAATTAATTTTCTTGGTTTTTAGAGGCCAAACCGCGTATGACCCCTAAATTTTTGGGTTTGTTAATGTGTTGTTTTTATCTTATTTGAACTCTTTGAGCTGTTTTTGATGAGTATATACTTCTATATTAAAGTTTATAACGAATATTTGCTCAACTTATCCTGCCTCCTGAAATTTAGGAGCCTTTTAGTGATCAAAACATGTTTGCCACTCAACTAGTTGTTACAATAAGGTGGACGGTATAAAAAACATTTACACAATCGGGTTACAGTGAAGACATTGTGACAGTTATCACTTTCAATCATTGCTGGTAGTCAGAAAAATCAATTTGACTGCATTGCGACTATAGAAGAGGCCTTTAAAGAACTGAGGTGCCTCACTTTCATTGTAACTGAGTCGGAGGCGGAGCTAGGGAGAAGCAATGGGGTTCATCTGAACCTTCTTTTCTTTATTGAACAATTATACTCCATTACTAGATGATGAAAGCCCGTGTTAATACCGGCTGAACACAAAAAATAGTATCACACTTTTCTTTTTAGTATGTCTTAAAAAGAATGATATATTTTTATGTTTAGAAATCATTTAATTTGAAACTTTCCCTTTTACCTTTAAAAAAAAATTTAATCCACACAAATATTTATAACTTATTTTATATCACAAGTTTCAAAAATCTTTCCTTTCTTTTTTAAACTTCGTGCCTAGTCAAACTATGTCACATAAATTAGGACAGAGAGAGTACCTTTTAGTAATATAATTATAGAATTTTTATTATAAAAAGCATTATAATTCAATTAATTGAAAATATCAATAAATTATTTTACTTAGTCCGCTTCTCCCATATATGTCTTTCTTGGTTTGGTTCTCCAATTGAAAGATTTGAAATACACGTTCTCCTACCGAGTTTCATGTCATCATCTCTTTCTACTCAACAACACTGAAAAACGCTTTCATGTGTTAGCATTTGTTGTAGTCTTAAATTTTTAAGGATAGACCAACTTCATCATTTTAAGAAAATATGTGTATATGTTTCTTGACCGTTTATATTTCGTCTTCTTGATGTTATTCCTCATTATTTATGTGAGACGTATGTGTCTAAACTTATACCCAAAGGTATAAGTTTTAAATCTTTTGATTTTATGACTTCTTTAGCGATTTTTGTGTTCAATTTAAATCATTATTTCTTTTTTCCTGAATTTCTCTTATTTAAATTTTCTCTAAGCGTACCTTTATCATTTTCTGAACTTATTATCATTATTTAGTCCTTTTTCTTTTTGCAATTGTCTTCTACTTCTTCACGTGGACCTCACTTTTTTTTTTTTTTTTACAATTGTCTCCTAATTCTTCACGTGGACCCCACCTTATTTTTTTTATTTCTACTATTATAGAAGAGTGGACCCCACCTTATTTTTTTTAAAAAACAATTCTACTATTATAGAAGAGTGAGTTTGGTCGTCAACCCCCTCTTCTATAATAGTAGACTCACGTGAACCCTACCTTATTTTTATTTTTTACAATTGTCTCCTAATTCTTCACGTGGACCCTACCTTAATTTTTTTATTTTATTTCTACTATTATAGAAGAGTGAGCTCCACCTTAATTTTTTTTTTTAATTACTATTATAGAACAGTGGGTTGACGACCAAACTCACTCTTCTATAATAGTAGAAATATATGCAAAGTTAAAATTATTTTTATGTATATATAATAGATTAGGGGTGTACAAAGCAAACCGACAAACCCCACCAAACCGATAATCCGAACCAAACTGAGAAAAAAATCCGACTAATGGTTTGGTTTTAAAAAGAAAAACCCGAACACTATTGGTTTGGTTTGGTTTTAACTAAAAAAAGTCAAACCGAATCAAACCAAAAAAAGTCAAACCGAATCAAAACAACCCGACATTACATTTATAAAATTTCAAACATATTTTATACATAAAAATATTTATTTATAATGTAATTTATAAAGGTTTCTTTAACTTTTTCATAGTTTTTTGTCTTTTAACATATTATTTCAAGTTTGGAATTAGATTTTGAATGATCCAATAAGTTTTGTAGCCCAATGATATTAGTAACTCAAATAAAACTCAACAAAAATCAAATCAATGCTAATGCTAACAAAAGTAATTCATATCTAACACTGGAATGACAATAATGTTTATCTATTCTTTAGTTTTATATTAGTTTAGAAAGTGAAAATACATTACTTAATTTTATTTTTTTTCTTTAATAGCTAGTCATGTAATTAATACATATTAGCAGTATTTATTTTAGCATGACTTAGGATTTTTAGATTATGATCATTTTCAACATGTCTTATATTAGCCATATTTATTGTAGCATGACTTAGTACTTTTAAATTATGATCATTTTATTTTATGCAATTTCATTAACTTTTTTCGTTGAATATTTTAGCACAATGTCATATCTCATCTCACGTCTTGTGTTATTTTCTTAATACATATCTTAATTAGATAGTCGTATCTTATTAGGACTAAAAAAATATTTGAAGTACAAGTTATATGCTTTGTATGAAGACTTTACCGAAAAAAATTCGAAAAACCCGAGCAACCCGACTTTTGTTGGTTTGGTTTGGTTTATAGGTTTAAAAATCCGATGCAATTGGTTTGGTTTGGTCTTTAAAAAACCTGAACCAACCAGGTCCATGTATACCCAGATGAACTTACAAGTGTACATCAGGGGGCAGAAGCAGGCAAAATGGGCTAATGTCTTGGCCAAACTCAACAACTACGGCTGCTAAATAGTTGTCTAATTTCCTGTACATGGATATCTCACTAGTTATAAAGTGAAGAACCATATGAGTTAGCTGATAGTTAATAGGCCATAGCTTAAACTGTTGTTTTTGGTTATTTTTCAGGATCTAACTCCAATGAGTTAGTTGTTCATATTGCTTACGTGGTTAATACAGTTTTCAGTTTAACCAAAAAAAAAAAAAAATAGATGATGAATTCCTCTGGCTTATTTGTGTGCTTACGTCTTTACATTTTGAATGCTCTCAGTGAAAATTTTAGCTTCGCTACTGATTGACCTTAAAACCAACTTAGAGGAAGGGTCGATCTGGACAACACGATGTTGCAAGCCAAAGGAGGAATAGTAATTGAAGTGTCAGCAACCATTCATATCTTTGCACTAGTGATTTCACCTCCCTGGCATAGCAGTAATCTGATAAAATGATAACTAACACGTTAATGATAATAGATTAAAATACACTGATACTATGAAATATCTTTATATTTTCAGCCTGTATAAATTAAATCCTAAAGCCTAAACAATGTCTTAGGGTGTCTTTTGGTTAGAGAGTAATGAGATTCAAAATTGTGATACTACGATTGGAACGATCATATGTCCACTATATTGTCGCTTCAAAACGTAATAACGACTGAAGAACTAGTTTTCTTAGAAAGTACAACCATACAAATAAAAAACAGGGCATGGAACTTTTTTCATGGATGATGATGTCATTGGGTCAGAAATAAAGAATAGTAAATCAACTGGAAAACACGACAAGAGCGAGCTTTGATCAGTTCAACTGGTGCTTTACCTGATAAATTAACATTATTCAAACAACTGGTTCTTCGATCTTGAATAGAAACTGAAAAAAAAAAAATGAAAACATGAAATTACATTTATTGTGTGTCGTGACTTGTGATTTGGGACATGCCCCAAATCACAATAAAGAGACAGAACAAGTAATTAATATATAAGTATCTGTTGGAATCTTTGACAATTCCTGTGATTTCAATTGACCCCTTTGGCCTTTTCCCAAATCATCCTGTCAAAGAATTGGCTTCCACAACTTTATTGATTATATGAATCACCTAACAGTACATGCTGTCACATTCCTCCTTATCAAATTGATTTAAAGGGATATAAAGATTAATGGCGGAACCAAAATTTAGACGTTCTGGATTTTGAGTTAAAAGAGCAAGTTCTGAAATGAATATTTAACTATATCTATACTTGTTTTTAGCGCATATACAGGGTTTGACTCAGCACTGGTTCAGTCGAAACCTCAAATTCATGGTTGGATCCGCCACCGAAATAAATATACAGAAAGCCAGATATAAAAAAGTTATAACATAAAGGCGTGGTGGGTTTTATTGCTTCCTCAAATATTGATAAAGTGAAAATTGTGGAAAGTACAGAACATACAGGACTAGTTAGCAAAAATAAAGTAAATGCTATAACAAAGGTAGGGGTTCCAAAATGTGATATATCATATAAGAACCCATGTGCATCAAGAATAAATATGGGAAGACTGATGTTCATAGTAAAAACTCCAGAAAGTACCAAAACCTATCACTTATTCAGCAAAAAGAAACAAGATTTGCTATTACAAATTTAACTCACTGATAGATTTACATATAACTTTGCACAACATATGAACAAATAGCAGTATAGAAATAATAATAAAGCCTCAAACAACTATACTGGCAAAACCTTATGATGGGACATGAATTTCTAAATAAATGAGAAGGAACTTGTATTAAACCAGCAAGCAATGCTGTCCTAGTAAAGAAAGAATCTCTAAGTTCCATAAAAAAATATATATATTTCTCCAATGGACAAAGCAAGAAGTTGTGGATGCTCCAAGTTCACGCAAAGCACTCAAATATTTTAAGGTCGTGTCATAGTTTTCCTTGATAGAGTTCTCCTTAATGCCTGACCTGCACTGGAAATGTGTGAACTTTGGATGAAGGTGATATCTTTGAGGAAGCTGTTTTTCCTGCTGGCCCTTTCTTGGAAGCTACTGGGGACGAACCTTTAGCTGCAGATCTTTCTGCGATCCTTTTTTGCCTCTCGATCACCAATTCTTCCATTCTCTTGCGCATTTCTTCCTCCTACATAAACAATGAACATGCACGATATATAAGAAAGACAAAAATAATGGAGGCCAAAAAAAACTAAAGAATGAGGTTACTGGTTATTGTCGTACCCGATCTAATTTGCTCTTCTGGGTTGTCAGCTTGTTAGGAGGAGACATCTTCTTGCTCTTTGCTAAAGCATCAATCCTGCTCCTTGAAAGGGGTCCCGGGGAGACTTTAGACCTCACATCTTTCCCGGTCTTTGCAAGACCGTCCTTCTTGCTTGTGCTTTTTTTACCTTTCACAGGAACATTTTCTTCAGTAGGACTAGTATTTGCCTCAACTGCAGAAGATTTTTTATCAACTTCAACGAAAGAAGCTTCAATCTCAAAATCTTGCCAAGATTCCTCAACAGGATCCAAACTTGTTTCTCTTGCAAGCACCACACAAAGGTCATCAGGTTGACTGGCCCCAAACGTACTAAGCTTGGTTTTTTCAGCATTTTCTGTGGCAACCAAGTCTGCATCCATGCTAATGTCTGTTTTCCACTGAGAGTCATAATGATCGTTAAAAGATGGTAGAGATTGTACCATGAAAGAATCATCAATTGGAGCTGCTTTTTCACTTTCGGTGTGAGCTGAACTTTTCTGAATTGACATGCTACTGTCATTGTCGAATATTATTCGCTTAGTCTCTTGAGTTTCTGAACTGCCAGAGTGGTTGACAACAAACCAATCTTCCCCAGTACTATTTCTAATAGCAGAGGATTCAGTACCAAAATCAGATAGAGTTCCCAACGTATTGCCTCCTGATGGTTCTTTGTGCGAAAATAAAAGATGCACATCATCAGAAACTCCTTTCTTCAAACTTGGCCGCATATCCTCACCATTGGCAAAATCTACCATGCTAACCTTTGTGCCAGTTTCTTCGTGATTTTTGCTCATGAGAAGAGAATCATCAGTTACCAAATGGTCTCGTCTGACCTTCTCAGAATTTTTGATCCCATAACCTTCATCCTGGAAGTTCAAAGGTAGTTGGTCACTTGCTCCATTCATAGTTGACTCTTCACGACTCATCAGAATATTCTGGAATGCGCCCCATGCGTCATTTCCTTTTGGTTTCTCAGATAACGTTGGTGACATGCCCTCCGTGTTGCTATAGCCATTTGATTCGTTCTCTACATCAAGATCCTGATGTCCTCTATTCTTGTTCCTACGTCCTTTTGAGTTGCGACGTTTCTCCAGTACTGCAACAGCATCATCTACCTGCTCTTTGATAGAATCTTCATCGAGTAAATGAGAATCAGCTGAAGAAGAATCATAAGAAGATCCATCATTTTCCTCATTCTTTCTCTTGGAAGTGATATAATTGATGTTGCGGATAACAACTGTTTTTGAGGATTTCTTCTTGTGCTTTTTAGCACGTGAAGAATATTTTTTCTCATGCTTCCTAACTTCATCAGAATCAGTTCCGGAATCAGAGGCACTCGACTCAGTTTGTTCATCATCTTCTGAACTGTCATGTTCTTTCAGATTGGATTTCTCCTTCTTCTTTGATCGTTTGTGAGAGTCTCTAACATGACCATTTGTTGAGCCATTTACACTTTGTGGCCACTGCATATGTGGTGGATAATATTGTAAAGGATGCATGCCGGCAAAAGGCATCTGTTGAGCTGGACCATGAAAGTTGTACATATACGGAGGCATCTGGTTCTGCCATGGCATCTGCATCTGAGCTTTTGCTGCAATGGAAGGCTCTGATGCAGGAAGATTCTCATCTGCACATATAGCAGTTGATGTTACCAGTAAGAAAAATGCTGAGTCTATGCTGTAAGATACATTTCTATGCACCAGCACATCCATTGGGACATAAAATGTTTCTTGATCATTGGTCATCCGTATGTATAACCATACCTAATATAGTTCTTTATGACCAAGTCATTTCTTCTACAATGAAGTTACTCTAAGCATACAGTGGGGAACTAACCAGTTAAAATTTCAATCACTAAGGAAAAGCCTTTTATATTTTGACTGACATGAACATGAGAGAGATGTCGGCCCAGACATGTGGTACCTGGCAAAGTGGACTCTGCTGATAACATAGCTACCAGGCCACCAGCTAAACTTAAATCTAATAGAATAAATTAATGTTAGGAAAGAATAGATAGGATACCTTTGACACCATTTGAATTTGAGTCAGAACTATCCAAGGAGCCACTATTGTCATATGCAAGAATAACACCTTGATTTCCCAAGTACGATAGATCCGCTGGGGAACATGCCTTCATTGCAGCCACCTCATCCATCCATTGGCCATCTGTGTGCTTTTGCTTGTAAAGTTCCTTGAACTCAATGCATGCATCCCTACAATAAATATAAGGTTACACAAACTGAAGTTGCAAAAAATCGGGGAACTGTAACCGTTGACGCAATCTTGACATCCTCTCATATAGTATTATGTATACAGTGAAAGATGTAGAAGCTTCTTGTTATATCATCCTCAAGTGCTACACCTAAGAGTTTTCTAGTTCCATGTATAGGAGATGCTTCCCTTGAAAATCAATATAAAATGGACAAGTTTACATTTTACCTTATAGCAAATCAGATGAGTAACACACACATAAAAAGAATGATAAACATAACAATGTGTGATGCTCTTTGCACCCCCAAAAAGAAATTTCTTTGATTGTTAGACAGCAGATGTCCTCGAGATTCATTTTTCTGTAACTCGGCAGAAAGGAGCAAAGGTTCACAATGATAATTAGAACCTGCTATAAGTATTTCTTCCAACTAATGTAGTCAAAGACAAACATTGGTGATCCTATTCACAGCAGTTGTTTTTTAATGTACACACATGCTATATAACTTAGGTTATGAAGACACTATATTCTATCATACCTAAGACGTAAGGCACCAAAAGAATTAGCAAACTGTAAGAGATCATCCAATTGGTCTATCTCAAAGCCTGCAACTGCTGCACGTGCATAAGCCATGGCCTGCTCTTTCCGGAGTAATGCTTTTCGGGTATCCAGGTGACGCTGAAGGTGAATCCTGAAAAGATAAAAAAGGAATAACTTATAAGACTCTCAGTTAGAGATGAATTGACAATTCACTGCTGCTTTGTAGATAACTTACTTCGAGTTTTCTTTTGGTGCAGCATTATTAGCTTCTTCAACTTCAGATTTTGCCTTCAAAAAACCATCAAAGTGAAATTTTCTAATGAGCTACTAGACTAAAAGAAAATCACTAGCCAAAAATCTAACTGTGAACAAGTAAAATACCTTGAATGAATCATTTGATTTCCTGGTGCTCTCAGTATTAGCTGGTGAGCTTCCTGTAAGTCAAACAACAAATGTACATTAGCCCCAAGCTGAATATGGTATAAACTCTACTGGGACAGTACAAATGTTATTCATCATAAAAAGAAGAAATCTAGAATTGACATGAAAAATCTTGAAATGACAGCTAATGGACAATGCTTCTATGATTTGATGTCTACAGAAGGGGAACATATCAGTATGTCTTGCTGAACATACCTTCCTCTGAATTGCCGTTGGAGCATTCATTGGATTGAATGGAACTCTCGATCTGTGAAATCTCGTGTTCCAACCGCATAAACCTCTCAAGAATTTCAGGTGTACTTACAAAGCGTACGAATCTGCCAGGAATGCAAAGAATGTGAGTCTTTTATTGCATCAGCTTCACCTTTTTGCTAGATCTAACCAAGAATTCTTTAGTATTTAGTTACCTAAGAGTTTGCAATTAGAGTAAAGACTCCAATATGCAAAATTTTGGAATTAATATGCTAAAGATTATGCTTGAAGACAGTCGATCCTTCCGGCAACTAATAGAACTTAGTATATGACAACAGGGACAATTGAGGGATCAAAAAACCAAGAGGTGAAATTTAGATGTTTCTTTTTGCATCTTCATTTCTTGTGAATTGTGAGATAGAAGTAATTAGCAGGGCTGAGAACAAATGTTTGAAGACAGAGTTGGTACAGATCAGGTCCCACTCGCACCTCCCTTCTTACTGGAATCAACTACAGTAGATGATAGGAAAAATATAGCAAATAGTTCGTCTAATTCACTCTATAAAGCAATTATATCTGGATCAACAAGTTATTGGCAAACAGTGCATAATGATTTAGTCTACTTTTTGAGCCCACAATCACAATTTAGTGATGTTTTATGACCAACTTGCCAATAAAGGGGACCTAAAGAAAGTTTTTAGTTACACTATCTTTACATACCATTTACCATATGCCATCAAGATCATCTGCAAGAAACTATCAGCAATTCCAGAAGTTCCATATGATTCAAATAACATGTACCATACTTATGAACAATGACCAAAGACAAAATTAAAACCTTAAAGCTTGTCAAAGATCAAATAGAAAATATACCTTAGGAATGTGGCTTTAGTGAACCAATAAGCATGAGTTGAAGGTGGCCTCATAGTGATTGAATACCCACCTTTTGGAATCTGATCTTTAGCAAATTTCAAGTGAGAAATGAAGGGTTCCACCAACCCAGATGCCAGTTTCTCACTTTTACTCCCAGAAAACACCACAAGATCACATCTTTATCAATACCCACAAACCAAAAACAGAAAAAAATCAAATCTTTATCAGTCCCCATAACAATACAACCTAAAAAAAAATGTTAACACAAACTCATAAAAAAAAAAAAAAAAAAACCAACCTTGTTCTAGTTGGGGTGAGCTGAAACAAAGCATAATCAAGAAGGGTCTTGGAATCCATTGTTCAAGTAGCTTACCTTAGTGGAGAAATGAAAAAAAAATGGTGAAAAAAGAAAAGAAAATGAATCTCAAATAGCAAAATAAGTGGGCTTAAGGAACAAAGACATGTTCAAGAACGTGACATTGAGAAATCTTTTTGTTTAAGATGAACTGTATAACATGTAAGAGATTGCCAGCAAATAATGAGGAAGCAAATAGCAAGAATTGCACGTGGAGTGATTTTTGAGCTTGTGAACCTATAAGCATTTTTTTACTTGACAATATGGGAGTGGGCCCATCTTGTTGGCTCAATTATTTCATTTTTATTCCAAGTACCCATTATCTCTTTGTCTTCACTCTTTCTTTTATGAAATTATTTTAGAAAAGAAAAGCTATAGAGCCTCTAGAAAAAGATGTAAATTTGGAAGATTTTTTAAGTGAACCGACAGTTTTTCATTTTGTCTTTTCATAATTTAATATATGAATATAAACTTTATGCCAAGATGCTATTAGCATCTAGAGCTGTTAAGAATATATATTAGTCTGCACTCCCTTCGTCTCATTTTAGGTATACCGGTATTTTATTGAGTACAAAATTTAAGAAAGATTTTTTTAAAATAAATTGTGATTCAATATAATTCATAGGAATTTTTATTATTATAAATCAGCTTGTTGAATGTATAATCATCAGAATTTTAATATGAAACTATTAATAAATATATGATGTATTATCTCCGAATAAACAAAAAAAAGTATGCTGCATAAATAATACAAAGGTAGTAAAAAAAAAATTGCAGGTAAAAGAATTTTTAATTAGAAAAGTTGAATAAAAACATTTAATAAGAAATCAGGAGAAAGTAATCTTGTTTTCTTTAATTATTGCTTATACTTTTTTCTTGATAATTATATTCTCATGCATGAACATAAGTTGTCCATGGTTGCTTTAAAGGATCCTGAAAAGGATGGTTTTCCTTGTAATGGGCCCATAATTGAGATCTTTGACTTTATAATCATCGTGTTTGCATATTTTTAACTTTATTTTAGCAATAATTGTAGGTAGTATATATATTTAGATGAGTTGGAAAAGATAGTGTAATTAGGATTAGTTGGGAGGTCTACATCTTTATTCATCTCACTGTCTCACTTAATTGATGTGAAGATGGACTGATGGTGTCGGAGTGCGATTATTTTAATTTCCATGTTAATTATTGGTGGATCTTACTCACTCCTTCACATTTTGTTAATTATATTCATGTGAAGGGAAAAGCTTTAATTTTAAAATTTAACTTCTCATGACTGGCATCATATATACATTTTTTTGCTAATTTCTAGTACATAATAATTGCAGTAATAATAAGTACTTCATCCATTCCAAATTAAGTGTCATTTTTTCCCTTTTCGTGATTCAATTTAATTAATTTCTAAAATTAAATTGGATTGATTAACTGAATATTTTAAAATTAAAATTTTAAAAATTATATAAAAATATTATAACTTACACGTTTTTTCATGCTAATATGGTGAAAAATATATTTTGAAATATTAGTCAAAGTTCACACTTGAATTTAGAAAAACTAAAAGCGTTAAATAATTTCGAGCAAATACACATATCCAATAGTGCTAAACATTCTTAAGGAATCTGCCAATTTGAAGCACTCAACAAAAACACACTGCCAACATAAAACTTGGTAGTTGATTTCCACTAAAGAAAGTGATAAAAAAAACAAAATGAGTAAATATTAGGGTTGATTATATGTTGTGATGCCTTCAACTATTATAGCAAGAAAAGAACTCATGGGAGAATGAGAATAATATATGAATCAAATTAGACTGACAAAGTGCTTGTCTCATAATAAGTAAAATTAGTGATTTGGAATAATAAAACAGTCACTATAACAAATTAGATTATATTGACAGTTAAAAAAAAAAAGTTCCAACCAGCTAGTAGTAGCGGTTATAAAAGAGCAGGGCATCTGATATATATATACAGAAATTCAAGAAAAGGGCACACAGTGCCTTGCTTCTTATCAAAGGTAGGAACAAGCAAGAGAAAGTTATGGGCGTGACAACATGATTCCACAAAGAAGTTTTTTTTCTTTTTTTTTCTTTTTTTGCTGAATGTTTGAGTGACAAGTGCGCTATCCAAGATTGCAGATGGGGATCATTCTATTACTCATATTAATGCAGAAATAAATACTATACATATAGTCTAAAATTGTGATCTATAAGAGTTGACAATCTTTGTGTAAAAATAGGTCAACTCTTTTGTCCAAATAAAAAAAAAAGGGAAGAGAAACACTTTAACTACTACCCTACACTTATTTTCTTTCTTAGTTTTAAGTGGACATTGGAATGTTAGAAATTACGTACTACAAAATTAAGTGCAGTCCAACTCAATACAGTATTATCGGAAGAAATTGGCAAATAATCATTTTTTATATGGCTAATTAAGTTTTAGCCAATGTTTTAAAACTATTTAGTGTTTAGTCGAACACTTTTTAATACGAAGATAATTTTTTGATAAAATTAAGTATCCCTAGTCAAAATACATAAGAACTTTTATTGGAGTTTTAATATACTTAATTAACAGTTGAACATTGCTAGTTTGAACTCTCTGGATCGTTCATGAAGTTTGAAACTTCAACAAATTTTCACACTTAAATTATGAAAGTTGGAACTCCATGAATGAATCCTAGAGTTCCACTTTTCAAAGCTTCAGTGCCTGAGTTGTTGCGTACTGTTTTAGCTAGGGAGCATATTTTCGTCCAAATTTTATTTTCGCATTAAAAAGTGTATAATTTCCAATAGCATTTGGAAAGTCGCTAAACCTTAATCGTCCACTAAAAACTATAGTCATTGAACCTAATTTTGAAATATACTGTATGTTTAAAACTGTTAGGGTTTTGCCCTGATTTTCTTACTATATTTGGATTTTACCTTTTCTTGAAGGAAGGAAAAAGAGTTTACCATACTTGATTTTACTTTTTCAAAAAGAAATTTTTTAATATTTCATATTTGAGTAGCCTCTTTCTTGAAGGAAAAGGTTTTGGACATCTATAAATTGAAGAATCCCTCTTATATAACATAACACAGAAAAGCATCCACAATGTAGTCATTTAAAGAGTCTTGTTTAGGGGGAGATTTTTCTCTCAATAGATTTTATGCTTATTTATATTAGTTTTTTAATATATAGGTCAATTGACCAAACTCATATCATATTATTAAAGTCTTTTTTTTTTATAATTTTTCTTTATCATCTAATTTATCATGTTTAAGGTTTGCAATTATTAGTTTCCGCATGACGCCCTGTTATTTCGATCCCAACAAGTGGTATCAGCGCCAATGGTTCACCAGGTTCGGCAAGGTTGAAGACAGGTTCAAGGCGGCCAGTTCAAATCAAGTTGCAACCAATTTCGCGATAATGAAGATTTTGTCCGAAATACTACATGTGGAGATGAATTTCAACCATATTTTCAACATTCCTACTGCTGTATACAACCATTTTTAAACCATAATATTTTAACATATTTTTAACCATGGCAAGCAGCAATGATGAAGAATATGTGAAGAAGACGGATCAAGTTTTATCAAGAAAATCCAGGCTAAAAGGGGAGATTTGTTAGGGTTTTGCCTTGATTTTCTTACTATATTTGGATTTTGTCCTTTCTTGAAGGAAGGAGAAAGAGTTTACCATATTTGATTTTACTTTTTCAAAAAGGAAAATTTTAATATTGCATATTTGAATAACCTCTTTCTCGAAGGAAAAATTTTTGGACCTCTATAAATTGAAAAATTCCTCTCATACAACATAACACAGAAAAGCATCCACAATGTAATCGTTTAAAGAGTATTCTTTAGAGGGAGATTTTTCTCTCAATAGACTTTATGCTTATTTTTATTAGTTTTTCAATATGCAGGTCAATTGACCAAATTCGTATCATATTATTAAAGTCTTTTTTTATTATAATTTTTCTTTGTCATCTAATTTATCGTGTTTAAGGTTTGCAATTATTAGCTTTCGCATGACGCCCTGTTATTTCGATCCCAACAAAAATATACTGTTCATCAATATGAGTAGGAAATTTGATGTCTATGAGATAAACTTTAAATAGGAAACACTACTATATATTGTCCTTATAGTACTTTCGAAAAGGATAATAATGATTATTGTAGAAAAAGAGGAAATTAAAAATAAAACTTTTTTTTGTCATTCATAATTAGAGAGGACCAAAAAAGGCAAGAAAAGCAAAAGACAGCGAGGGTAAAGAGGTTCATTAGTTAACTACTAAAAGTAGGTTTTCATCAAAACCCCAACTATAAAAGGCAAGATCCATCGTTTTCACATTTGTTTATTACAATACGCTATAAAAATGAAAGACCAAATCATTTAGCCGTAATTTCAAGACAGCCATGATCCAGCTAATATACATGCTTTATCAACTTGCAAGGTAGTGACATTTAAATCATTCACGAACCTCCACCAATAAAAGAAAAGGAAAACGAAATAAATACAAAATAATCTCATTGGTAGCTAGCTTTTGGCACAAATAACTGGCCGCCAACATATACTATATATTATGATTAATATTGTGGGGTTCGGTCTACTGCCTAGCTAGCTAGCTAGCTTGTGCCACAGCCTGCGTAAATAAATTATATAGAACTTACACACTACTTATGTGTTACTCTCTTTATTTAATTTTACGTGACATAATTTTTTTCTTCCATTGATATAAATTAAGGATGTATTTTTAATAAAATAATATATAATTACAAATATTTATGACTTGTTTTAAATTATATATATATATATATATATATATATATTTAATTATTATCATCATATAAAATGAGGCGATGTGATTAATTTTTTTCCTGTGAGGTGGGGGAGGGGTGGGATCTGGCAAAGTTGGTGGAAGTCGAGTTTACAATTTTGTGTTGTAGACTTGTATTGATAATTGAGCTAGCTGTTTTTTTGACATTATTCATGGTGACTAAATTTTCTTTTCCTTTTTGCTACATTTTTATAAGTGGTTGATTTCTATACACGACCACGAGAGATATAAATTAACTTTTATACAACAAGCTCCATCTAACAAATACTTACGAGCAATCGTTTGTAATAATATAATTGAAATTAGAAACTGAAAAGGTATAAATCATATAGCGTGTTACAATATATATGTTAAAATACAATAATAACATATTAATATATAACACCAGTTGAATTTTGTTACTTAAGTTGAAGAAGGCTCATAAATATATTCGATTATGTAGAAAGAAACCACCACATCTTCTTCTCGTGAAGTGTTAGCAAACGATCACAATGAACTTGTTGCTTTAAAACTGTGATCAAGATATTATAGTACGACAACAAAGCATTAACGACTTATCTTGTTTTTATGCAAATTTGCTTCAAAAAATCACATAATTATAATCACAAGTCCGATACTTGTCCGACAATGATAGACTAATATATTGAACGTAGAGAAGGGTTTAGACATGTACGAACACTTCAAGAAAATGATTGCATGAGTTTAGGGAACAATAGACGTCCCATTTTATCTTATGTGAAGAGTTCGGGCATATTCAAAATATCTAATTTCCAGTGTAAATTTGAAATTAAATTCTTCATTTTTTCAAAAATATATAGAAAATTTACATATTTAAAAATTACATGAAAAGTTTAATAAGTCAGCATGTGTATGGTTAAGAATTCAAAATATTTGAAACGAATTTTTTAAATATATTAAAGAAAAAGTTATTTGGCTCTCTAAATAATAATTGTGTCAATAGTACAAAACGAATAGAGTTTAGATTATCAATAAATAACTACATGCATTGAAAATGCAAAAACATTCTTATTTATAAAGTGTTGAAATGTTGTATCGACTTAATTCGGAAGGTTTGAAACCATTCAAAACTTATATATATGTCTGACTACATACATAAGTTTACAAATAAAATTCATTAGAATAAAAAAAAAGACTTTTACATGATTACCAATTTATAAGATTTTTCCATTAAAAAACTTATCCAATGCCGTTTTATATGTTATACATCTTTTGAATATACAATTGACATATTTGTATACCCTGAAGGTATATAACAGTGAGGAGGTGAATTCTTATTGTTGTTGTAACATGTGAATCATATACCCAAAAGGAATACAATGTATATGCCTACTGGCTATCTGTAAATATTTTTCCCTAAATAGGATACAGTGTAATTTTTTTTTAAAAAAAAATAGGTATTTTTGAGTAATTTTTTTGGTCTATGAGCATACAACGTAAAATTTTCCAATAAATAAAATAAAAGATTAGTAAGTTGCCTTTAATTTTACAAGCCCAAGCCCAAGTCTGTGTATGACATAACTAAATCAACTTTCAATTACATCCTATAGGTGGGCAAAACAACATGGAAGACTCACCTCTTTTTGCATTTTCGATCTGAGGTTTCCAGAATAATTGAGTGCCGTTACTAGTTTATCTGTCGCATGCAGGGGCAAGAGTTTCCTGGTCTTCTACTTTGATAATTAAGGATGAAGAGAGGGTCAAAAACTAGATAACAAAGGAATTACTACACCATTTGGTTAAATATTTGGTGCATAAATAGTACTTTTAGTATATGCTTTTTGAGTCATATGCACATTTTTAGGCTATAGCAGAAATGTCTGCAGGGTGCAAATTTTGAATGGCGCACATAATAAATCTCCCTCATGCATATTTGCCTTCTTTTGACAAAGTCAATTTGGCTTTCCCCCGACAGCCCAAAAGAAAAAAAAGAATCAAATTACACTTTGAACAAAAATAGGGAGTGTCACGAAACTTTTACATTAAAATGGTGGGATTAGCTATCCAAAACGGACAAAGTTCAAGGAAAAGACATATATTATTCTAACATATTTAACTAGTTAAACAAGCTCTTTATTTTTCCTCGGGATATTAGCACTTTTAGTTTCTCAAACATCGATAATTTTTAAATTTGGTCCTTATGATTTCTGGTGAAGCACATTTAATCTTCAATCAATTGATATGCGCACTTTTGATGCCTCAAGCTGTGATTTTTCACAAATTTAACGAATATCTTAGTGCTAAACCATCCAATTATCGATAATATTTATATTAAATTTGTATTGTTACTCCATATTCGAGGGTAATGTAGTTCTCAAAATACTCTGAATATCACATATTTCCTATATAAGGGACCAAAAACCGACATTTTAAATAATTGAAAGTTAAATATCCTTAGCTAAATATTACGAAGACCATAACTAAAATTCATCAATAATTGAGGGACCAAAATTACAATTATCCTTTTTTTCCTCCTATAAAATACAAGGTAACTGCCAAGAATATTATGTTGAATCCTTGAAGGGTCAAATTAATGTTGTTTGACCAACAAGTTTTTGTTTGCTTAACGAGTGAATCGTGAATAAAACAGTCATCTTTACCAAGTCAATTTGCCAAGTTTTTCCAGTATTGAATTTAGATCAAACATCATGCTAGTACTTTTAACATTCATTCGTGTAGTTAAATTTTGTGTCCTTTTGCAAGGGGTACGAAAACAACTTGTTGTTCTATATCCACATTCAAAACCGGTTTCAACACAGTAATGGGCTATGGCGAACGTTACTTATAAACATCCATTTCCTTTGGATACTCTTGTTATTAAAACAAACGAAAATAATTAAATTAGTACTGCAAGCATACCAAATTAAACAACCTTTAGTAGAAGCAAATGATACTAATATCCTGATGCTTTTTATTTATTTTCCATGCTCTCCTTCTTTGTTAATTGTCAATGAGGATATTCATGAAGTCCAGCTGACGCTTTCATACATAAATACAGTTGAAGGAAATTTGGAAAACTTCCTATATGAGTTAATAAATTATACGGACATAATATATTATACGGACAGACCTCTCTATAACAACATCCGCATATAGCAATACCTTTGTATAATAGCCAAGTTTTTTCGGAACTCATTTTTTATGTTAAATTTTGCTTCTCTTCTGTATAACAGCATTTTACCTGTAACAGCAACAACCAACTTTATAATAATATGTTCTTTGTAAAATTACCCTCCATTTAACAGTTATCTTCTTTTTTTGGTAATATAATAATTAATCATCTTTATAAAAATAGAATATCTATGATTACCAATAATAAGTGTAGCGATTTTAACCAAATATTTGATCCTTTAATACACTATTTATGACAAAGAATATCATGAATAAATATATTTTCATCATTAAAAGAATTTTCTAGTGTGATTAAGCTTAGAATTTGGCATTTTTGATTCGTTTCTGCCGATAAGCCCCAATTGCTTCATAGGAATTCGAAAAAAAGGGTTCTTTCGTATACTTATAGTAACTATTGTCACTTTAAAATGAAAAATTAAATTTTATGTATCTTTTTTGTCTATATCAACGAAATATTATTTAAATGCCAATGCTGTTATAAGTGTATAACAACCATTCTCTATAACAACCAAAAAATTTCGGACTCAACTATGTTGTTATAGAGAGGTATGACTGTACATATATGAGTATTTGATAAGTAGATCATTCCCCTATTTTAACACTTCCATTTATATAGTGTCCGGTACATCTAAGAGTCATTTGGACATGATTTGAAATCATGATATGAAATCGGTGATTTGAAATTATGATAATTTCAAGTTGAAGTTTTATTTGGACATGCAATTTGGATTTCTTAAGTTATATTTGTTCTCATAAACATAAAACCCCAAAAGTTGGGAAAACCATCAAAACTTTCCCAAATTCTTATACAATCTTAGCAAATGATCAAATCATAGTTCATAACAAAATCAATATGCTACTAGAAAGCCTTTCTAAAAAATACAACTTCAATTGATCGAATTTTAGTTCAATGAAAAGGAAAATTCACATGAATAGTAGTGTAGCTACTAATATAATCCTTCCACATGGTACGGACAATCTCTTCACGTCAAGCATGCATTTCCCGATATAAATGGTTCGTAAACATGGTTGGTAAATATATTTACCAACTTATGAATCTTTTTTTTACAAAATATAAACTTGTGGGTCAAGTTTTACATTTTAAAAAAAATTGAAATCATTATTTGGAATCTCAAATCATACCTTTTTAGAGAATTTGGAATTTGAAATCATGATATGAAGTTGAAGTTGAAATTTTGTGTAAATTGCATAAACAAACGTTGATTTGAAATTAAAATATGAAATCATGATTTCATATTGCATGGCCAAACGCCTACTTAGATGTTTAAGTAAGACATGATCAAACTATTTCAGGCGAATATGATCGTCGCTTATAGCTAGAGGAAGTATGGAAAATCCTCTATATTGATTAAGCAGAAGATTAATTAGCGATATTCGAGGTCCAATTGATGACTTAATTAAATATAACGGTTTGTAAGATATGTAGAATTATCAAGTATTATGGACTGTAAGTCTGATAAATGCAGTAAAATATTGGTTGCTCATATATTGAAATAGTCATTAATATCCGACTTCAACTTAAAATTGGATAGGAAGTTTTACATACGATCTGAAGTTGAAAAGTTCGGTAATTTCACACATTTGACCAATCTCCTCACAAAAAGGGTTCATAAATGCAAAATTCAGATAATTTAAATGAAGTAATATTATAGAAAAGAATGTTGGAACCAAAAAATTGTAAAATGAAAATCATCTTTATCAAGATCTATCATGTCAAATTATCAAGAACATAAAATAGAAATTCATTTGCTGTTGTTGGAGTTCTAAACCTAAACATGAGCCGATCTCGCTCTTCTATCGATGAGATATCATAAAAGAAATTCTACGTTTGAGTTGGCCGCTTGGGGACCATAATCTTATTTATCTTACACATATTTTATGTAATTTTAATTTAGTCCATCATTAAATTAGAAATTACATCCGGTTACTTTTACACATAAAAGCCTATACTTAATTATGAGGTGTCTTACGCCGGGTTAAATGTTTTAAGGTCTTTACAAATTTATTTTTAGTTTTATGTCTTTTTTATAACAGATCTTCATCTTTACATATAAAAAATCTATAAATAATACAAGATTTGAAAATGTCATTTTCTTCTTTAGAATTTGTAAATGACCACAGGAGACCATTTCCTCCAATTTTATTATTCACCCACATATATGAGCGACTCTTTACGTGCTTGCAAAGAAAATTCAAGAGAGGTCTTATTATTCTCAAACTCAAACAAAAATAGTGTATTTATGTATATGAAGGGTATTAAAAATAAATCTTAAAAGCGTGTTTGAAGGATTAAACTCCCCATACAGCCCAGAGAGTCAAAGAATTCAAATGCTTTTACTCTTTTTCGTCATTCTTGTCAAGTGTCAAAGCAAATACTAGTAGAGTTTTCTTGAGGTCCAATCTCAATAGTAGAAAAGTAGCCAAGACCCTAGGAAAATCAAACGTAAGAATTTAAAGTGCACCTTTTTAGTATAAATATCCCTGCAGAACAGGTCATATCACATACTCATTCAATACACAAATATAATAACACCAACTAAAACACGCAAAAACAAAAAACAAAAATATCAACAACGTCCTTTAAACTTCTTGGTAGTGCCATGCAACGTGCAATACCATCTTCTTCCTCTTCAGCCAAAAATGTGTGCAACCAAATTCTCCGGTTAGGGCGACAATTCGAACCGGTGAAAAATCGGGCTCCATGCGACGTGTTCATTAACCACAGGGGAATCGACACGAAGAGAAATGTTGCAGGCTTGCTATACGAACATATTAGAAATAATCTTGGGCTTAGGCCATTTTTGGACAGCAAGAACATGAAGCCTGGTGACAAATTGTTCGATAAAATCGACCCTGCGATCCGCCATTGCAAGATTGGGATGGCTATTTTTTCACCTCAGTATTGTGATTCTTATTTTTGCTTGCATGAGTTGTCTCTGATGATGGAATCGAAGAAGAGGATTATACCAGTTTTTTGTGATGTAAAGCCTTCTGAGCTTGCTGTAAAGGACTTGAATATTAATTTTCCAAATAAGGATTTGGAGAAATTTAACTTGGCTCTTGAGGAGGCAAAATACACGGTTGGGCTCACATTCGATACCTTAAAAGGGTGAGCACTTGCAATTTTTCAATAATCTTATTGTCATACTTTTCACTTAATCTGTCCCAAATGAACGTCTCATACTTCCTTATTTACAAATATTTTAATTTTAAATTTTTCATTTTACTCTTATATGATAGTTTATAGTCACACAAACGTCGTTTGTATCTTATTTTCGAACACAAGTTTCAAAACCTTTGTTTATTTTTTAACTTATTGTTTATTCAAACATCACCATATAAATTGAGACAGAAGGATTACTATATTTCCACTGTCACAATTTCTTTTTGTATAATTATTTAAAAATAATGGTGGCATTTAGCAAGATTGCGCACACCTAGACTATAACATTACCTGATATCTTTCGCTGCTAAGTCTTAGACAAACGAAAGAAATCACCAAACTCTTTTTTTGTTTCTGGTTGAACTTTAACCCAGATTTTTCATGGTTTTCTTTCCACTTTATTGACAAAATAAACTAAACCCTCGCGTCCAATTTTCTTGTGCACTATTGAAATAACTCCGCCGTTTAAGAGGAGATTTGAAATTATGATTTGTTTAATCTTTACTGTGATACATGTGGCTTCATATTTAAAGCATTTTATTGTAGAAAATTGAATAGGGAACAAAATTATCTGGATCATTACAACATTATGTGATATTTAAAAAAAGAACTACTACAAGTTTTCATTTAAAGACAGTAGAAACTGGTAATAACCTAGATTAAGATAGTAGGATAACTATTTTGTCACTGATTGGTTTGTCGATTTACTTGTTTGAGCATGATTTCTTTTCTTCTTTTTGTAACTTTGTTTGTTTGAGCGTGATTTAGACATAATCTAACATGGGTAATATTGTTTTGTGAAGGGACTGGTCGGATTTCCTGGTGAAAGCTTCGGATGCAATAATGAAGAACTTGTACGAGGTAGAAAGAGAGAAGTTCATCCACAGAAAGAAATATGTTGTTCGACAACAAATTTTGCACAGCTATTGATCAATCACAAATTAGTAAATGAGGATTAATAATACATCGCTGGAGTACTTCAGATCTAATAAATTCATTCATTTAATTTGTTCCTTAATTAGTTAAATTCTTTTTCTTAACCAAAGAACTTTAGGATTCAAAGGACTTGTTCCTAGGCCCTAGCTAACACATTCGACATTCATTCTTTTTTTCTTTAATGTGTGTCATGTAAGAGTCAAGTGTATTTCAGTTTCAGGCTCTTTTATTGCCAAGTAAGTTAAATTTTCGACAAGCATTGTATTTGTAAAATTTTCAGGTTGTTTTTTGTCGTCTATGAAATCCATCAAATAAATGTAATACATAGATGATTCAAGATATATATCTATTCTCTATTTCACTCACTTTTCTCTTGATTCTTGTTTTATAAAGGTACGAGATATGTAAAGTCCAGTCTACTAGTGATATTGTCCGTTTTGGGCCTAAGTCCGCACGGCTTTAAAATGCGTCACTAGGAGGTAAAGGCATGCTTAATTATATACCCAGCATCTCTGTTGTGTTTTGCCGATGTGAGACTTTCCTCCTAAGTTGGGGTGTCACATACACCCCCTCTTATGGACTCAGCGTCCTCGCTGAGGTTTGCCCTACGTATGGTCCCGCCTAGACTCAACTTGAGGTTTGCCCCGCCTACTCGGGATTTACCTAACCTCAGAAATGTGACCCACCATTGACAAAGCTGACACAAGAGTAACTCTGATACCATCTGTAACAGCCCAGCCTGCTAGTGATATTGTCCGCTTTGGGCCTAGGCCCGCACGGCCTTAAAGCGCGCCACTAGGAGGTAAGACATGCTTACTTATATGTGACACCCCAACTTAGGAGAAAAGTCCCACATCGGATAACCACAGGAAAGATGCAGGGCATATAAGTAAGATGCCTTACCTCCTAGTGACACATTTTAAAGTCGTGCGGGCCTAGCCCCAAAGCAGACAATATTACTAGCGGGCTGAGCTGTTACAGATGGTATCAGAGCCACTCCTGTGTCAGCCTTGTCGATGGTGGGCCAGAGTTCAACTGAGTATAGGCAAATTCTGGGTAGGCGGGGCAAACCTCAGTGCTGAGTCTACGCAAATCCCATGCGGTGGGGCAAACCTCAGCGAGGACGCTGAGTCCATAAGAGGGGGCGTATGTGACATCCCAGCTTGAGACAGAAAGTCCCACATCAGCATAACACATGAGAGGCGTTGGGTATATAATTAAGCATGCCTTATCTCCTAGTGACGCGTTTTAAAGTCGTGCGAACCTCTTCCCAAAGCGGACAATATCACTAGCCGACTGGGCTGTTACAAGATACCAAATTAAGAATATTAACACATGACAAGTAATTAAAGAAAACTTTATCGGAATTCAAAAGCGTTTAAATGTTTCATCGTGATGTCTAGTTATAGATTCGGCATAACCCAATGGATTTGACCCACACCTTATATTTATGTTAAAAAATTCGTTTCACGTGTATAAATAATTTATTCAAAGCTCAATAAACTAAAAAGTTATCAGTCCAAAATTCATAAACTTAAAATTCTAAATCCACGTCTACTTTGGACTGTTTGGCCATAATTTTTGTCTTCATGCAAGCCAACTATAGCCGAGAAACCCTTCTAAAAACATAGAGAGATATGCTTATTTAATTAGATTCAAAACAGAAGAATAACGCAACACCAATTGCTCAAGCCAAATTTGTAAGAGATCATTAAATTTTTTTAGAAATTCATGTTGGTTGAGGGTATGAGTTGTACTTATTTTTTTTTTATATTATAATGAACGAGCTTTTAAGTTGAGTTAGAGCTAAGATTCATTATTTTATTGAGAAAATGTATTGATATTTTTCACGCCACTTGTGACCATAGAAGAAATTAAACCTCAGCCCGACACTCATCGTCACTGCCTGGGTTGGTAGTCTTAGAGCCTGTTTGGATGGGCTTAAAAAAAGCAGCTTATAAGCTGTTTTCAGCTTATAAGCTGCTTTACATAAGTTAAACCAAACGAGTCTAATTAATTTTTTGGACTTATTTTAAGCACAAAATGACTTTAAGCTAGCCAGTCAAACACTCAAAAAAGCTGAAAACAGCTTATTGACAACTTATAAGTTAATCCAAACGTGCTCTTACTGTCTTTTTTTCCTTTCTCGGATGATATAAATGGTAATGTTTCCTTTTACTTTTTCAAAGTTTATGTCATTTCGTCTTATGCTGTTCTTCTTCGTACTTTACTTTCCCTTATTGGGAAAAAAGAAAAACAAAAGAGGTCAGTCAGGCCTGGCGTGCTAAGGCCAAAGTCTGTGACATTCTATTTGACGTTTCCCTGGGTACATGGTACTTCCTCCGTCCCATAATAAATGTAGTCTTAGTCAAAAAAATTTATCCCATAATAAATGTTATCTTAGGTAACTAAGATATAAATTGAATAGTTTTTTTTTCAATTCTACCCTTAGACAATAAAGTAACATTTAAATGATGATTGAAAAAATCATATAATTAATAACATGGTATTGTTGATTCTCAATATAAAAAAATTTACTTCTTGTGCATGCTCTAATCAAAAGGTAAAAATAATTTATTTTTATTATATAGGGGTAATTTGTAAACTTCACATTGCATTATTAGTTTTTTAATATGCGTGTTTTTTGCTAAGGTGACACTTATTATGGGACGGAGGAAGTATAATTTATGAGACCAAACAATTTTTTCTTGTTTCCAAAATATACAAGTATTCCATTCATTTTATTTGATGCGATCTTGTTTGATCCATTTCTCTGGGAATAAAGTATAGATTTTGAGACCAAACATATCTTTTTTGTTTTCAAAAATATACATATATTCCATCCGTTTCATTTTTACTATATTTGACACGAAGTTTTAAAAAAGAAATGAATTTTTTTAATAAGATTTCTGAAACTTGTGACTCTAAACGTGTATATAATATTTGTGTGACTAGCTATAAAAGCTTCTCCTTAAAAGTAAAAGAAATGTTCTAAGTTAAATTGTTTCAAAGTTAGATATGGTTAATTTTTTAAAAGGAATTTTAACATTATATGACCGTTCAACACGTAATAGCCGACAAATGTATATTTTTTCTGTGTATGGCTAGAGGTTGTAATTGTTTTTACTAGTGGACAAATGTGTAACTTTCGCTTCTTCTCTTTTTAAATATAGAACAGAGGACCATGCATTTCTTGATTTGTGCAAGTCATCCACCAAGGATCATTCTAATTTTCTCTGTATCATCCAATTTTATGGGATATTCAGGAAGGGAGGGAGTAAGATAAATTGCAATAATAATAATAATAATAAGTTGGAAAATTACATAGGGATATCGCTCAATTAGGTGATTTACGTTTTCTTTCTTTCTTTCTTTCTAGTATATCCAGGTACTAATTTCAGTTCCATAGTTCTTAATTTAAAAGAATGACTATTTTAACAGAAGAAAGATTAAATCCTTTTACACTATAAAAATGACTATTTGAATCGAAGAACCTCCTAGTTGCAACAATTTTTATTTGAAGCCACAAAGTTAGAATTCCTGTTCACTCCATGCATCTTTGTGACTTTCTTTTGGATTACTCTTCAAGGGAAGAAAGATCAGACAAACATTTGACTCTTCTAAAGTTTCAGAAAAAAGATAAGTATATATAGTGAATGGGGTGGACCCAAACCCGCCCCAAAATCAGACTTGTCTTGGACCATGACAACGACTCCAATCCTTAATAGGCGGAAACAGCCCATTAGAAACCCTTAGGTCAAATAAGCTGGTTTAAGAAATTTCCAAAGTTCCATCTTGGTTTAATTTGATCAAACTTTCATAAACCACCCTGGGGTAAAAATGAGTTTTGTCAGGAACCGAATTCCATTTTACTAATGATGCTTCCAATAGTTGGTACTACTCAAAAACTAGGTCATGCTTCATTTAGTCCCTATCTCTTAGTTATTCTGTATAATTTCCAACAAGTGGAGCATTTAATCTCAGGAGTTGATTATGACAGCTAATGTAAGTTTTGTCAAGTAGCCAGCAAGTTACTAAGACTAGTTCCTTTGGTTCCTATGACAAAATGTGTGCTCCACACCAAAATTGAGATCATGTTTCATGTGTTCGTTCACATACAAATAAATTCAACATTATTTGAAATACTGATCAAATAATTAATAAAAGGCCCCTAAATCTCAGCTTAAAGTAGAACCTTTTACTTCTTCTTTTCCCCCATTTTATTGTTATGTAGGACCATTAATCCATACAAGGCAATGTTATTGGGTCACCCTCCTAAACATAGTTATCTTAATTTTTTTCTTTAGCCTTTCAGCATGTCAATAAGTCGTCCGCATGAAATATTGTTTCCCAATTAGACACACCAGCAATGGATGACCGAATTGCACCTTTTCAAATATCGAATTGGCTTTGTTGAGCGAAATGATAGTTGCAAGAGCCCTCACAGCCCTAGTTTAAGATCTATGATAGAGGGTCCCCTCAACAGGCATGAAGACACTAAGAAAGTTAGTGACATAAACCTAAATGGTACCTGGCATTTCGACCACCTTTTCTTTGTCTTTCCAAGATCTGTCAAAGACATCATAGAGAACACATATAAGTTGCCAAACACTAATGCAGAAGACTACAACTTTTGGAAATTCTCTAGCAATGGACAGTTTAGTTCAAGCACAGCCTACTCCGATATTGACACAAAACCCCCAGACATACCTCGAGCTCATCTAATGAATTTCTCATGGGTCTAGAAACTTAAAGCCCCTAATAAGATTAAATTTATTTTAGTCACATGTTCACTGGAGATACAAGGGTGGAGAACCTGGATTTTGTTAGACATTGTGATAATCTGATCAATGATGATGATAACATTCTATTGACAAAGATTCCAACTACAGAGGAAATCAAAATGGCTATTGATTCTATGGATCCAAACAGTTGTGCAGGACCAGACGGGTACAATGGCCATTTCTTCCAACATAGTTGGAACATTATCAAAGTTGAGGTAGTATCTTTTGTGCTTTCCTTCTTTCATGGTGCTGAACTCACTAAGTCTTATACTCATTCCTGTTTAACACTTATCCCCAAAGTTACTTCCCCTGATTGTTTTTCAAAATTAAGACCAATTAGTCTAAGCAACTTTTCAAACAAAATTTTGTCAAAAATCCTTGCTTTAAGAATCAACAACATTCTCCCTAAGATTATATCTGATAACCAGTCAGGTTTTGTTAAAGGTAGGCAGATTACTGAAAATATCCTGCTAACACAGGAGATAATTCATGGAATCAGGTGTAAATCCAATAGTTGTAATGTTGTTTTCAAACTTGATATGTCTAAAGCCTATGATAAACTTTCCTGGAATTTTTTGATCTCTGTTCTTAGGAAGATGGGATTTGATGAGATGTTTATCAATGTGGTTTATAGATTGATTTCTAATAACTGGTACTCAGTGATCATCAATGGTACTAGACATGGTTTCTTTAAATCCTCTCGAGGTTTAAAACAAGGTGACCCCTTATCCCCTGCTCTCTTTATTATTGTTGCTGAGACTCTCTCTAGAGCCTTGAACTATCTTTTTCATAATGATAGATTTTCTGGTTTCTCAATGCATAAAAAGGGTCCTCAAATTAATCATCTTAGTTATGCAGATGATATTGTTCTGTTTACTTCTGGTGATAAAGTCTCTATTAAGCTTATGATGAAACAGTTGTATTTGTATCAAAAGGCTTCCGGACAAGAGATCAACACTGACAAAACTTTCTTTCTTACTCACAGTAAAACAAACAGGCTTTATAACAGAAGGATTAAAAGATGGACTGGTTTTAAGCAATCCACTTTCCCCTTTAATTATCTAGGTTGTCCCATATACTGTGGTAGAAAAAGAATTTATTATTTCTCTAATATTTCCAAAAAGATTCTCAATAAGATTGCAGGATGGCAGGGCAGATTTTTATCACCGGGAGGTAAGGTTGTGGTCATTAAACACATTCTTCAATCTCAGGCTCTTCATGTTTTTGCTGCTCTTATGCCTCCTGTTACTACTCTTTATGAAATCGAAATGCAATTTGCTAATTTTTTTTGGGGACAAAAAAATGGAAAAAATAGTTACCACTGGTCTTCATGGGAAAACATGAGCTTTCCTACTAAAGAGGGTGGACTTGGCTTCCGAAGTCTGTTGGATATCTGTCATACTTTTGCAGCTAAAAGATGGTGGAGGTTGCGAACAGAACCTTCTTTGTGGGCGCAGTTCTTATTAGCCAAATACTGTCAAAGAAGTAACCCCATGTCCAAGGTCATAGCTTCTAAAGATTCTGCAGCTTGGAAAGATCTACTACATATCAGGGACAAAATGGACATCAACATTAATTGGAAGATCAATTCTGGTAATGTACTTTTCTGGTGGGATAATTGGACTCTGCAAGGGTCCCTTTATCAGATGATTAACCCAATCCCCAATCCCCAAACCTGGCAATGTTAAAGTGAAACATTTCATACAGAATCAGCAATGGGGGCTAGATAATCATGATCCTTCCATACCTTTGGATATTCTGAATTTAATCAAAAGTATTCCAATAGGTCAGGAAGGGCAAAAAGATAAAGCTATTTGGAAGTTAAGCACTAATGGTTTTTTTACCTGTTCAACAGCCTTTGAATTCCTTAGAAACAAAAACATGGCTGATCCCATTTATAACTATATCTGGATCAAGGAAATTCCTTTCAAGATTTCTTTCTTTATGTGGAAGCTTCTCATGAATAATCTTCCTCTTGATGCGTCTCTGTCAAGATTTAACATTAACAAGGGTCCTAGTTGTTGTTGTTGCAGGGTAGCTTGTCTTGAAACAGGAGATCATGTATTTGCAGCTAGTGAATTGGCCAAGCAAACTTGGACCATGATCACCAGCCCTCTAGGACTGAATATTACAGGAAACACTGTTTAGGCAATCATTTGGCAGTGGTGGAGACAACAACCTAGAAACATTGTTCACAAATTTCTTTTACTAATCACCCCAGTGATAGTTTGTTGGGAAATTTGGAAAGCAAGATGCACCAGAAAGTTTGAGAATAAAAAGATTACTGCCTCTAATATTTGTTTTCAATCTCTGTTTCAGATCAAGGTGGCCTTCCGGAAAAAATTCAAATTTATAGACTACACCTGGAATTGGAGCAAAGTTTGTCTGATGGCAGAAAATTTCAAGGCAGTGATCACAAGAAAAATGATCAAATGGATCAAACCATTAGGCAACGCTTGGAAGCTCAACACGGATGGAAGTTACATGAAGAATCATAACAAGGCTGGAGCTGGGGGTATTGTTAGAAATGGAATTGGAAATATGATTATGGCATTTTCCTATCCTACTCAATTCTGCACTAACAACTATAGTGAAGCAAAGGCTGCTTTAATAGGCATTTCTTGGTGTGTCAACCATCAATTTGAAGCCTTAGAAGTGGAACTAGACTCCATGATAGTGGTCCAAATGATCAATGGCATCATCAGACCTCCTTGGAAGCTTCAGGGCATAATTGAAGATATACAGTCAAAAGCTCTACAGAGGAACATCACCTTCAAGCACTGTTATAGGGAAGCAAATGAAGTTGCGGACTCTCTAGCCAAACACGCTGCCCAAAATCAGGTTCCAATAGTTTTTTTGCAAGAATGTGACCTGCCAAATGCTATTAGAGGTCCCCTCAGGATGAATAAATTAGATTTCCCTTCTTTTCGGAGGAGAGTTAAGAAGAATGCTACTTGGCAATTTAATCCTCCTTGATAGTGTTATTCCTTAGAATGCATTAACTAATCACTGTTTCAATGCATTACGATTTCATTGTAAGATCTGTTAGATCATCAAATTTCATAGGATAGGTTTGCTCATGTCCTAAAAACATTACGGAGGTAAGGCCTTATGTCCCCCTCTATTTAACTGTAACTGTTGTATTTTTGGAATTCAATAGACGCGGTAGGGGTCTTGCCAAACCCCCCATCACCCGGGAAGTGAAAGCCCGGATGAATGGTTTTTTGGTAAAAAAAAAAAAAAAAAAGATCAAATTTTTCTTCTGGCTTCTGAACCACAATAGGCTTCCTACATCCTCCTTCCTCCATTCAATTGGAATCAACATAAGCCCTACCTGCCAAGCTCGTTGCTCCCCTCAAGAAGACTCTAATCACATCTTCTTTGAATGCTATATCAGTAAAAAAAAATTGGGCTAAAGCGACACAAGAGTATAACTTAAACTCCATCACTACCTCTTTCTTTCAGCACATTGACAACTGGATAAATACCTGGAACATGCTTAGGGGAAAAGACTTTAATCACCTTATCAGTGGCCTAACCTAATGCCTTTTTGGGGACTTTAGTTAAATAGAAATAATAACCTCTTTAACCACAGACATGAATACCTCTCCTTCACTCACATATACAGCCAAGCCATAGAGTATTCTCAAGTATACTAACAAGTTGATACACCTATGGCCATAACCACCATCACCATTAAGTGGGAACCTCCAGACCATACTCCTTTTAAGCTCAATACTGATGGAGCATGCCAAGGAAACCCAGGAGTAGGAGGCATAGGAGGAGTCTTTAGAGATAAAAGTGGAAACTAGGTTTTAGGCTATATGAAAGGACTTCCACATACCACTAATAATCTTGCTGAACTAACGGCTATCATGCAGGGACTCAGATTGGAACACAATCTAAAGCCTTTAGAGATCAACACTGATTCAACTGAGGTAATTAAAATGATAAATGAAGGACACTTGCCTTATAGCTCTATAATTTCTGATTGCAGATGCTTGATGAGAGAGCTGGGATGTCCGGTGGTAAAGCATAACTATCGAGAGCAGAACAAGGTGGCAGACCTGTTAGTCAAGGAGGGGGGAAAGCAGCAGCTTTTTGAAGGGATGGAAATCCTGGCAGTTCCGCCAATGTTTGTTAGGCAAGTTTTTGAAGCAGACAGGGTGAGAATTGTCTTTAACCGTATTATTTTGTTAAGTAACACCTATAAAGGTGCGCATTTCAGACAATCTAATGGCTCCAATGCCATTCACTCTTTTGTATCCTCTGTAGATATAATGTAATATATCAGTAATGTCTAGTTAACCAAAAAAAAAAAAAATATTGCAAGAGAGATCTAATACTTGATTTAGTCGAATATTAATTAGTTTCTTAGTTTTAGTAAAAGTCTAATAATTTAGTTGCAGGAGGAGTCAACTATATTATTAATGTGGCTATATAAAGACCTATGATTAATGAAATACACAAACTTTCATTTATATTTTCATTCTGGTTACTTGCACCTCTCCCAAAAAAAAAAAAAAAAAAATCATAACAATACTTTCAAACAAGTATCGCTTGCTTACCAAGGTATGCAACTGTTACATAACCTAGAACGCCATTTTGTTTTTTCTTCTCAACTTCTTCATTTATTTATTGTTATACCATTTAGGATGTGAACATAGTCAGATTTTGAAATTTATGGGTTGTGAATTTTAGGTTAGCAACATCATGTGTTAGTAACTGAATTCTGAATTTAATTTTTGTACATATCTTTTTTTTAAAAGAAAAAATTTCCCCAGTTTTCCTGGGAGTATTGTACTTCATTCCTTAATTAAAGGTTAAAAATTACAACACAAGGATAGAGATTATCCTGCAAAAAAAAAAAAAAAAAAAGGGCTACCAGCAAAAACCAACTTATTGCCCATTCTACTACTAGTCTACTATACAAGAGGTTAGCCTAACTGACATAGAAGTTTGCCTTGTCAAATTTAGATCTAATGCTAGGAACTTGTCTCTTATCCATGAGAAAAGGACCCTTTGCATCCTTTGGCAGTTGTTGGGCGGAGAGATATGTGTTGCTAGTCCGTAAGTTCATTGTCATTTTTGCCAGCCAATCTGCAAGTTGATTGGCTTCCCAATAGCAATGTGTGAACTTGACAGTAGCATTACTTAGCATGACAGAAATGTCTTCAATGATTTTGTTCAATTGGAAACTGCTAGCTTTCCTATCTCTGAGCATTCCATTGATAAGCAAAGAGTCCAGTTCTATGTTGAGATTGTTGTAGCCGTTTTGGATGCACCATCTACATCCATACCACACTGCCTTTGCCTCAGCTATATTGTGACTGGAACACTCAACTGGAACTGAAAATGCCATAATCACCTCACCTTCTTCATCTCTGAGAACCTCACCTAGACCTGCCTTGCCATTACTCAAGTTGAAGCTTCTATCCGTGTTGAGCTTGAGAAGGCCTGGTTCTGGTTTCTGCCAGCACACCACCAGTAATTTAGGAATATGCTGTAGTTTAACCAGGTTGTGACAAAAGTCTTTCCAGGGGAAAGTTAGTTTAGGAATATGTTGTAGTTAATTTTTGTACATATTGTTAGAAAAAAAATAATATATTATTTTTCTTTAGTATCTCAAAATAATACCAACGGTAATTGACAAAATTTTATTAGTATTTTATTAGCCTTAAATGGCATCATTCATTTGATAAATATGACTGTTGCCAAACGGTCACATCATTTGATGATCACATCCTTTTTGGTCAAATGTATTTACTACCAACGTATCTTGCAATTCAATTTGTTGCTTTATGGCTTTTACTTCGTATTAAATATTTGGAACGTTGGCCGATGACAGAGACAATGAGAAATCATCTCTTTCTTGGAGTATATATATATGATCTGGTGTCATCATATATGGCAGAGAAAAAGACAAAGAGCAAATAGTTCTTCTTATTATTATTTCTTTTGCTGGGTTATTACTTTGTGAAATCTTTGTTAGATTCTGGCTCCTAGTTTTGTACTAGAAGAGCTTGTTGAATCCTGGGGGATACACCTATACCGGGTGAATTATCCTTAAGGACAGTGTCTTGGACACGCCTCAAGCTTTAAAGAATTTCTTATTATTTCCGTGTTTTGTACAACAATTTACAACAATCTTAAGGATAATTCTTGTTGACATGAAGCACGGAAAGTCTACCCTTGGTTTGTTAAAGGAAGTCTGGTTTATGCTCTTGATAATTTTGGTACTTTATGGTGTATCCAAGAGTAAAGTATACAAGATTAGTGATGTGATCGGGTGGACATTTACTTGTTGTTGTGATTACAAATCATGGATGGCTGGTAAAACTGTTGGTGTTGGAGGTTCTACTCTTGTTATACTTTCAACTATAATTGTCTTCGCTAAACTACTCAACTTTTGGAATTATGCTACTAAAGTAGGTAAGTATATCTCTACTCTTTTTAATGAAAATAAACATGGTTACGAGCCCAAAATTATTAATAGAACTTTCAAGAAAAATTTTGGGAAAATTGACAATCCTGTTGAATCAAAAACTAATTTGGATAAAGTAGATGATATTATTTTTGCGGTCATTTCCCGAGAGAACATTGAAATCAATGTGAGTGACTGGGTAATAGACTCTGGTGCTACTAGGCATATTTGTGCCAATAAAATTAATTTTATGTCTTACACCCAAGTCAATAGAGGAGAAGAATTTATATATCTTGGTGATTCAAGAACCACTAAAGTTCTTGGAAAAGGAAAAGTTCTTCTTAAACTCACATCTGGGAAAACTTTGGCTTTAACTGAAGTATTGCATGTTCCTAACATCCAAGTCAATTTGGTCTCTGTGGGATTATTAGGAAAAGCTGGGGTGAAGGTTTTATTTGAATACAATATGGTTTCTTTAATAAAAAATAATGTTTTAGTGGGCAAAAGATATTGTAACCATGGTTTATTTGCACTTAATGTTTCTCATGTTATGAATGCAAAAAATAGTACTTCTGCTTATTTGATTGATTCTTTTGATTTATGGCATGCTAGACTTGGACATGTTAGTTCATCTTATATTAAGAAAATGCATTCTGAAGGACTTATTTTGAATGTTAATTTTTCAAGTATTGATAAGTGTGAAATTTGTGCTGAGGCTAAACAATTTAAGAAATCGCATGCTTCTGTGTTTAGAGAATCTGATTTATTGGACTTAGTGCACATTGATTTGGGAGACTTGAAACAAACTATGACTAGGGAGGTAAAAGATATTACGTCACATTTATAGATGACTTTTCTAGATATACAAAGGTATATTTGTTGAAAAATAAAGATGATGCTTTTGAAATGTTTTTGTTGTATAAATCTGAAGTTGAAAATCAATTGAATAAGAAGATCAAAAGAGTAAGATCTGATAGAGGTGGAGAATATATTTTGTTTAATGATTTTTGTGAAAAGGAAGGAATTATTCATGAAGTTACTCCTCCATATTCACCCGAATCGAATGGAGTAGTTGAACGGAAAAATAGGACTTTAAAAGAAATGATGAATTGTATGCTTGTTAGTTCATGTGCACTTGACAATCTTTGGGGTGAAGCTATTTTATCTGCTTGTCATTTATAAAATAGAATTCCTTACAAGAAATCCGGGAAAACTCCTTATGAATTGTGGAAAGGTTATTCTCCTAACTTGAAATATTTGAAAGTATGGGGGTGTCTTGCCAAGGTTATGTTAGCAGACCCTAACCCTCTGTTTGGATGATTGTTTCGCGTGGTTCATTAATGTACAGTATGGTATGGTACAGTATAGTGTTGTATTGTATTAATGAACACCATGTTTGGATAGACTGTATGGTTTGTTGTGGTTTAATAACATTTGTATTGTTTGGTTTGACTGTATGGTACTGTATAATAACTTGTAAGTTTACTAAAATACCCTTAACTCTTAATTAGAAATTAATTTATATATATTAATAAAACTCAAGTAAAGAATAAAATAGGAACTTTAAAAAATAAGTAGGTAGTGGGTGGGGGTAGTGGAGGGGTGGGTGGTGTGAGGTGGGGGTAGTGGGTGGTAGGGTGGCGGTGGGATTGGGTGGTGGTGAGGGGTAGTAGGTGGGGGTGGTGGAGGGGTGGGTGGCTGTGGGATGAGGGTGGGGGTGACTTGTTGTGGGGTGGGGTTGGGCGGTGGTGAGGGGTAGTGAGTGGTGGTTGCAGTGGTGGGGGTGGGTGGTAGGGATGGGGTGGGGTGAGGTGAGTGGCAAGGGTGGGGTGGGGGTGAGTGGTAGGTGGGGCAGGGGGTGGGGCAGGGGGTAGGGCAGGGGTGAGTGGTAGGGTGGGGTGAATTGTGGAGGGGGATATAATGGAGAAATGAAATATGTAACCACGAAAAAACCACCAAATCCGTGGTTACAAAAATTGGGACTTTTCATGGTTATTTAACCATGGAATGAACCACGGATTTACAACACCATACCTCATAATTTTAAGAACAATGGAAACAAACATAGTTTCATAGAAAACCATACATTAATGAACCATGGGAAACCACCATCCAAACAGGGGGTAAGAAAAGAAAAATAGGTCCAAGACTTCTGACTGTATGTTTGTTGGTTATGCTAATAATAGTGTTGCATATAGATTTCTTGTAATCAATAGTGATGTGATTGAACGCAACACCATAGTAGAAACAAAAAATGCTGAGTTTTTTGAGAATATTTTTCCTTTAAAGCGTGATAATATTTCTCATGTTCCTATTTTTCAAAAAGAAAGTACTTCTAGTATTCCTGTTCTCCAAAATGATTTTGAAAATGAGGATTTGAGGAGAAGTAAAAGGACAAGGATAGAAAAAACTTTTGGTAATGATTTTTTCACTTATATTGTTGATAATGATCCTTTAACTTTTTCTGAAGCAATTTCTTCTCCTCATGCATCTCATTGGAAAGAAGCCATCAAACCTGAGATAAACTCCATTTTACAAAATAATACCTGGGAATTAGTTGATTTACCCCCGGGATCTAAACCCATTGGTTGTAAGTGGATTTTCAGAAGGAAATATAATCCTGATGGTTCTATTGATAAATATAAAGCTAGACTTGTTGCTAAAGGCTTTCCTCAAAAACAAAATATTGATTATTTTGATACTTATGCTCCTGTGACTAGAATTTCCTCTATTCGTGTTTTATTTGCATTGACATCTATTCACAAATTATTTATTCACCAAATGGATGTCAAAACTGCGTTTTTAAATGGTGATTTAGAGGAGGAAATTTATATGGAACAACCCGAAGGTTGTGTAGTGGCTGGTCAAGAAAATAAAGTTTGTAAATTAATAAAATCTTTATATGGATTAAAACAAGCTCCGAAACAATGACATGAAAAATTTGATCAAGTTTTGTTAAGTAATGATTTTACCTCTGTTGAAGTAGACAAATGTGTTTATACAAAACTTGTTGATAGTCATTGTGTTATTATATGTCTTTATGTGGATGACATGCTTATCTTTGGTTCTAATCTTGATATAGTAAATGAGACCAAAAAGTTTTTGTCTTCAAATTTTGACATGAAAGATATGGGAGAAGCAAGTGTTATTCTGGGCATGAAAATAATTAGAGAAAATGATGGTTTGATTTTGACTCAAGGACATTATGTGGAAAAAATTCTTAAAAAGTTTGAAAATTTTGATGTGGTACATGTGAGCACTCCTTTTGATTCTAATAGTCAATTGAAAAAAATCACGGAGAAGCAATTTCTCAAAATTATTATGCTCAAATTATTGGTAGTTTAATGCATTTGATGAATTTTACTAGACCCGATATAGCTTATGCAGTGTGTAGATTGAGTAGATATACTCATAATCCTAACAATGATCATTGGAATGCATTAAGAAGGCTCTTGAAATATTTGAGAGGTACTATGAACTACGGTATTAAATATAGTGGATTTCCCGCTGTAGTAGAAGGATACAGTGATGCTAACTGGATCTCAGATTCAGATGAGACAAAATCTACTAGTGGCTATGTGTTTACCCTTGGTGGGGGTGCCATAACATGAAAATCAGCCAAACAAACCATAATTGCTAGATCCACTATGGAATCTGAATTTGTTGCTTTGGAGTTGCCTGTTAATGAGGCTGAGTGGTTGAGAAACTTCTTAGCAAGTATTCCAATAGGAATAAAACCAACACCTTCTGTGTCTATGCATTGTGATTGTCAAGCAGCGATAGCTGTAGCGAAAAATAAATCTTTCAATGAGAAAAATAGACACATACGTTTGAGACATAATGTGATAAAGCATATGCTAAGAGATGGAATTATTTCCATAGATTATGTAAAGTCAGAAATGAATTTGGCAGATCCTCTGACTAAACCTTTGCAAAGGAAATTGATAACTGAAACATCGAGGGGAATGGTGTTATATCCCGCATTTTGCACATTCGGATATTTTAAGGTAATTGCGACAAGTTAAGGACAAGGATATATTTTGACCTTCTTTAATGCATAAGTTGTTTGTGAAATATTAAGAAAGGCTAGGAGCAAAAAGGGAATTTCACAAGATGGTTCATGGTAATATTGAAGGAAGCTAAGGGCAAATTCGGAATTCGGAAAATAGTTTTTCATGAATTGCAAGACCAAAAAAAAAAAAAAAAAAAAGTGGGCTTGGAAATTAAAGGGGCCATTTGAGCCGTCCAAAATAATTGGGCCAAGGCCCATGTGGGAACAAAATAAATAAGACCCAAAAGATGACTAAGTCATCATATTATCATTTCCACTTAGAAGATTCAAGAAATTTGGAGAAGGCGAGAATTAAAAGGCCATTCGGCCAAGGGCAACCAAACAAGAACCTTGGAAAAAATTTGTTCAAAAATTATTTTCTACCAATTGGAAGGTCCCTAGCAAGGTGAAGTGATCATTGAAGCAAGTAGAACATTTATTCTTGCAAGCTACAAATTCTATCCAAGTGAGAAGTTAAGGGAAAAAGGTAAGATTCAATCTTCTTTTATATGTTATAGATGGTTGTGTATGTTGTAGTATGTATAAAGGAATGAAATTCATGAGATTTGGTGTATTGGTGTTTGCCCGTGTATATGCTATGTTTGGCCGTGTAGGTGTGTGTGTTGTGTTAGAGTGATGAATTGATTTCATTTAGTATTTTGATTATTGCAGTTGTGGAATCCATGATGAAAATGAAGGTTGGATGAGTTGAAATGAAGTTGTAATCGTTGAGAAATTATTGAAGAAGTTAGTGTGATATTAGTATGGTTTCTTATGTTTGCATGAATGATATTGTTAACGTGTGGTTGTCACATTTCATGAATATGGAAAAAGGGAAATGTGTTTGTAATTGTTCTTGTTGAATTTGGAAGAATTCGGGTAGTGTATGTGTTGGTTGGGCCGTTTGAAATGTTGTGCGGGTTGTTGAAGTGTTCTTGAATATTGTTGAATGGTTTCGGATTAGTATTTGAATATGTGAACAATTATGAATGGAATATAAAGAAAATGTTGTTGAATTATGTGAAAGGAGCTACTAATGTTGGAATGTATTTTGAATTAATTGTTGGAATTGGAATCATGATTGTTGGTATTATTGTTGATAATTTGGCCAAGTTGAATTCTCGGATTGTTGATTGTTGATAAATTGGCCGAGTTAGATTCTCGGGGATGGTGTATTTACAGGGGAAATGCTGCCGAAATTTCGGTAAAATATAAATGAATTCATTTGAAAGACTTAGGCAAGTATATGTCGATGAATCTAATGATTATGTCAATTCTCTTGAATGTAGACTAGCAAGTTTGGACAAATAAGTATAGCTAATTGGACGTGAGGCAGGTATGTAAGGCTTACCCTTTCCTTCTTTTGGCATGTCCTAGAGCAAGTAAGGTATGATACGTATCTTGAGGTAATTCTACTCTGTAATTCCGAGTTTGTTTATGATTTTACTTCTTTATGAAACAAGCAAATGACGTATGTGTATAATTTCAAAGGAATCTCCTATTCTTAGAGCCACTAGGATGGCTAATATTCTTGACTTCCGTAAGTGTTTCATATGGCTTTGATGCAAATCTATGATGTCCGAAGTTTGTTGATATGTTTCCAAATGGCATTCGAAAGATAATTAATATGACTAAAGTTTTGATTTTTCAAATGCTAGCACGTTCGATTATTCCATCGAGTCTTTGATATACTTTGATACGTGCATATGGTTCCAAAACCTCTATTTGATTTGATCCATAACAATATCCGAAAGGTGCTGGACATGATTATGACCTTGATTTTCCAAAAATGGCTCCTGAAACGCTTGTAGAACATTCTGTACTTCAAACGCTCATAACTTTCTTATACTAAATCGGATTGATCCGAAACTTGTTTCTGAGCCATCAGATGTCGGTAAGTATACTTGTCTATTGAGTCATGATTTGTGTGCATATGGTTTCTCACTACTCTGCTCGTCCACGCCTCAATGTATCTTTCACTGAGTCCCGGGCCAGGACATGTTCTCGTGATCACTCCACTGCATTGTTCACCGAGTCCCTCATAGGCGGGCCGGGACACGTTATATGAATATGTATACGATGATGTGATGATACGGGGATGGCGGCCAGGATGGCATATGATAGCTTTATTCACCGAGACCCGCACTAGAGGGCCGGGACACGTTATATGTATATATGATACATGATGTTGCATGCATGATTCTATCCACCGAGTCCCTCACTGGAGGGCCAGGACACGTTACATGCATATATGGTATATGATTTTGGCACATGATGATTTTGTTCACCGCGTCCCTCACGAGAGGGCCGGGATCTGTTACATGCGTATATACGATATATGATTCTGGCATGTATGATTTGTGTTTGGAAAGTAAGCATTTTGGCATTCTGTACCTTCTGTACTTCTTCTGATATCCGATATCGGCATACATGATCTGTGTCTGGAAAACAGACATTCTGACATTCTGGATCCGTACTTCCTTTGACATTTGACTTCGGCATATATGATCTGTGTCTGGGAAACAAACATTATGATATTCTGGATCTGCATTTTTCTGACATATGACCTCTGCATACACGATTTGTGATTGGGAAAATAAGCGCTTTGGTAATCTGGATAATGTACTCACTCTTGTACTATTTGTTTCGGTTATGGTTCTGTTTTCTGTATTTCATGCTTTACATACTCAGTACATATTCTGTACTGACCCCCTTTCTTTGGGGGCTGCGTTTCATGCCACGCAGGTACACCCAGATGAGTTGAAGCTATTATAGAAGATGTCCCAGCGGAGATGGCAAGATCCATTTGCTCATGGAGTGTTACCGAGTCAGAGTATATGTGCTACGATGTCTGATTGATGTTAGAGACTTTGCAGACAGAGTCGTGGGCATTGGTTGTCAGTTTTGTAAGTGGCTCCATCAGCCGATGTGTCTTTATGTATTATGTTATGGATTCCATAAGATTACAGATCTGATTTGATTTGAGAACGATAGAAGAAAGATTTTGAAAGCTTACTATGCATTTTACTTTTATTTGATTTCAGAGTCCGAAGAGATTATGTATGTAATAAGAGTCTGTGGGTTCGCTCGGCTCCGGATATGGGGTTGAGTGCCCATCACACCCTAGGGAGATTAGGGTGTGACAAATGGGACTTACTATGTCAACTTGAGAAGATCAACAATGATGGTAACCCAACCTATGTGATTGGAGATCCCATGAATTAGGTTCATATGGGTAATAACAAGTCATTAGTTGATCGAAGGTGCACTATTAAATCATGTCCCTTCCTATGGTGTGCGACTATAGTGCAATATGCTATAAGACAAAGTGAGGTTGAGCTATAAACTCTTAATCCATTACCATATCCTTTATAAGTGGTGTATTGCTCTGCAGAATACACTTGATGGGTGGACCTATATGAGTGTGAAGTGGTGCCGCTTCTATGAAATTGTGACGGATTTCTAGAGCACTCATGAATACCAGGACACGCGCATGGCCTCTTAGCGTAAAACCGCGATAACGACAAAGATTGTGCGAGTATAATGTGATAGAATAAGACCATGGGCTTACAAAAGAATTCTTGGTTCATAGAAGTTCAAAACTTCACCAATTATTCTGTAAGCATATTCTTATTTTGTCTAGGTCTGGTTCATAGTCTACGCGACACCAGATTCGACGCATTATATTTATATGTGAAAACCCAGCAAAACTTTTTATTTTATTTATTATTATTATTATTTTGATATATATGGGGGATTGTTAGAAAAAAAAAATATTATTTTTCTTTAGTATCTCAAAATAATACCAACGGTAATTGACAAAGTTTTATTAGTATTTTATTAGCCTTAAATGGCATCATTCATTTGATAAATATGACTGTTGCCAAACGGTCACATCATTTGATGATCACGTCCTTTTTGGTCAAATGTATTTACTGCCAACGTATCTTGCAATTCAATTTGTTGCTTTATGGCTTTTACTTCATATTAAATATTTGGAACGTTGGCTGATGACAGAGACAATGAGAAATCATCTCTTTCTTGGAGTATATATATATGATCTGGTGTCATCATATATGGCAGAGAAAAAGACAGAGAGCAAATAGTTCTTATTATTATTATTTCTTTTGCTGGGTTATTACTTTGTGAAATCTTTGTTAGATTCTGGCTCCTAGTTTTGTACTAGAAGAGCTTGTTGAATCCTGGGGGATACACCTATACCAGGTGAATAATCCTTAAGGACAGTGCCTTGGACACGCCTCAAACTTTAAAGAATTTCTTATTATTTTCGTGTTTTGTACAACAATTTACAACACATATATAGTGAACTTCTGCGCCCGTGGATGCACCCTTCTCCGATCCTTGCGTTAAACTAGAATGTTTCGTGCACTAGGTTGTCCCTATTTTAAATTTGTTGCATGTGGGAAGAGTGAGCAAGTTATTGCAGTAATTAACTAGTGAAACAGAAATTAATAATAAGAAAATGAAACTGGGAAGGAGCTTAAGCCACAAAATGTCCTCTTATATATCTTATACTCGTAGTAATGGGAAAGCCATTACATTATTCAAAAACCACATCTCCGTATATTGCTTTGGAGAAAGGTAGTCATATGCTAATCCCTTTAGAATACATTAACTATTCCCTCCCATTTGCCTTAGAGAAAAAGTACTCTCATTGGAGAAGTAGAATAAAGTTAAAAGGTCTTAGATCCGCTGGAAAGGAAGAGATTCTCCGTTAAGGAAAGAAGTGAAGAATGCAAGTGATTCACTAGGCTTGAAAGTAGGAACTGCATGCCCTGCTCCTCTAAATGTTGCAAATGTTAACCCCTTGTACTCTTCAACCCATCCACCTACCTATATACATAACAAAATTTCAGAACCACTATACAGTTTCTATGCAATAAATGGTATGGCTATTATAGATGTTGAAGATGCATGGGAGAACAACATCATAATCAAATAAATGGGAGAACAAGATCATAATCAAACATTTACGAAAAATATTTCTGAGTTAGCGTGATCTAATTATATGTAAACATTTGAATATTCTTTTGCGTGCATATGTATATAATTTGTGCCGAAAGCGGTGATTCAATTGAACTTATAGAACCCGCTTTACGTTGTAAAAATAATAACGCACCGAAATAATATCCACGTTGAATAATAAGAACAAGAGAGTAACAAGTACACGAAATCACAAGATTTAATCAAAAAGTAGCTAGGTGTACCTGTTTCTGGTGGTACCAGGGTCTCCATTTTCTTGTAATGGGCAGACCGAGGGCGCTTAAGCTATATCTTGTGGATAATACTGGAACTCTTCCATCTGTGTCTCCACTGAGCAGACCAAAAGAGGATGATGAGGTATTAGAGCACAATATTACTAATGTTTAGCCACACATTATAGCTTATGAGGTGGTAGATTTTCTAAAGGAGCATCAATAACTTGGTTAGGTCCCAATAGTGTGTAAAATATGAGAGAGGAAAAGTGGGGGTCTTTTTCTTTTCAAGAACAAAATGATACAATTGTGTTACGGAATAATTATATTGTACCTGTAGACCCAAATTTTGAGTCCAGCATCGATGAGCTTGTGATATATAGGAAGAACTGATTCCTTTGAGTCTGACCAATTACCGAAGATCGACATACTGAATTTTAAAAAATAAAACGTTGATATTATTCTCCAATTCATGTGTGTTTTAGGAAAAGAAAATTTATAAGTTACAAAAGAAAATGAAGTTTTCATTACTTGCAGATGCTCCAGTTTTTGAGATGTTGACCATCACCAACATGGAGAGCCTTTTGAACATCAGGTCTATTGTAATAAGAGGAAGTATAATCATCAAGACAGGGGTCGTATCCTCCCATTATCCTCGGTATCTGATTACAACATTAATAATAAGTACCAGATTTAATATAATGTAACATGAACTAGACTAGACATCAATATTGAAAATTGTCCCAAAAAATACACAAATTCATTTCGATTAGTGCCGTCTCGATGTAACTTGTATACACAGACACTATAAAATCTTTTTATAGGATCAGTATATCTTAACTATTGTAAAGAGTAACTTATCTTATTTTTCAGGTTACTAATTCATTTAATTACATCATCAAGTCACATTTATTTATTGTAACAGGTAACCTGCAACATTATTTTGAATATTAAAAATCTCTCTTTTTACAATTTTTTTACTTATAGCTATCTTTTAAAAATTATTTAAACTATCAATGCATATAAGTTAAATTACTCTAGGAAATAGAAAAATTCAGTTACCATCTTGGACTTGCTATCGAATAAGACTTGTGTGGTGAGCTGTTGTGAACTAGCAGTATCCCTTATGCAGACTGAAGTATAGAGGCTATAGATATCAATCTCCTTGTACTGTTTGAGCACTTCATCAACAGCCTGAGTACAAGTCTGATTGCTCCAAGTATCATTGCTGTGAAAATCACAGGAATCTAAAATAGTTTTGTGAGTTTCATCAGAAACGACAGCGTGGCTCCAAGCATAATCTACCAAACCCTTCCAGTCCTCTGCATCACATGTTTCAGGATTTCCCAGCTGCACCGACAACATTAATATTTTTATTAAGTTAAAATTACATATCAACAAAGGGTCATTTTACGAGAGATGTAGAAGACAACCTGCATTCGTTTCAGTTTAAGGAACACACTTTTTTTTTTTCAATCTGTTCTAAAAGGCACAAACTTTTAAATTTGGAATTTTGGATTTCCTATTTGTCCCTTAATGAAAATCTTTTATAATCACAAAAATATTATGACATATTTACGGCTACAAATTTCAAAAAAAAAAAAATCACACAATTGTTAGTCACATGTTTAATACTACAAACGAGAAAAAAAAATCTTAAATTCCGTATCGAATCACACAATGTCTTATAAATTGGAACTAAGGGAGTATATTATACCAGGATTCCTATGAGATCAATGAAAAGGGAAGAGTCTTTGTTCTTGTCAACAATGACTTCAGCCAACTCAGGTACATATTTTCCTGCCCCGAAAAACATTAAAAATGTAAGCAGGTACAGAAATTTTCAATAGCCATATATAGTCTTTGGTAGAAGATAGTTATGGTATATTACCTGCATAACTCTCCCCAGCAATATAAAACGGCCGTTTTCTATATGATGGAAACTTGAGAAGCCACTTGTGCAGAAAAGCATATGTGTCATTGGCTGGTCAAGCAGTTCAAAAAAGTCAGAAAGAAAGACAGAATTTCAGCATCAAGTAAGTTATTTCTAAAGAAATAAATCACACATCAGTATTTAAGAAAGATGACAGATAAGTGAAAGTAGCAATTAATTAAGACAAAATATCAACATCACGTAAGATAGTTCTGGAAAAATAGGACATGATACATGACTGTGAAAGCTGACAAATTCACCTGTGAAATCATCTCCAATGTTATGATAATCTCCACTTGTATTTGAGTATGAAAAGCCAACACCAATTGGAGATTCCAGGAACAACAAGTTTGCTTCTGCATCACTAGAATTATTAAGAAACACACACAGAGAAAGAAAGAGTGTGTGTATATATATATATATATATATGAGTGAGTCATGAAGCAACAAAAGTGTTCAAGTAGAAATGCATGCATGTAAGGTAGTTTATATATAGGAAAAAATTAAACAGCAAATTAACCTTTGTTCCAAGAGTAAGGATTAAGTTTTAGGCCAAATCCATCAGAGTCTACAAGAAAAGGCCCAATCTCTTGAGTTGCTCCATATCCCACTGAAGAGCATCCTGGACCTGAAACATTGTGACGCTCATATCAGAAAACACCAAATAATTAATATGAATATGAAAGAAAAAAAATATATCATATCCTCTTAGTGTTAATCTATGGGATGATATGTGAACCTTTTGTTGGATATCCATATTTTATCGACTATTGATAAAATATATATTGTTAGAACACAAAGCTAAATTGTTTGACTAGGAATATTAATCTCATTGATAAGGAATTTCTTCGATTGTGTTTCCCAAGCTTCTTTTCAGTCAAAGAGAATTTATTGATCTCGTCTACATAGCCTGAATATTGGTCAAAAGATAGTGCCAAATTCGGTTACGTACCGCCAAACATATATCCATTTCTCAATCCAAGAATTATTGTCCTTAGGATATACTTTTGTAGATAACTTCTTTAGTAAATCAACATAATATAGTACTATTAAGTATATATTATTATTGAACTTTATCCACTGTAACCGATGATAGCAGAGTGCAAACCCATGATGCATATGACATCTTTTTTTTTTTTTTTTTTTTTTTGGGTCTTACGCTTACCTCCATTAAGCCAAAGCACTAAAGGTTTATCCTGAGGGGCAATTGAGCATTCGTAGAACCAATAAAAGAGTGCTCTTCCATTGTTCTCATTTACTGTCACATGTCCAGCATAGTGTTTGAAGTTTACACTAGGTTGGCCTGGCAAATCTGTGACAAGATCCTCATGAGTAGAATCAGACTTCTTGTTATTATTGGACAATTGTTGAGAACGTCCAACAATTTCCAATGGCTCCAAAAACAATAAGGAAATAATAAGAAACAAAGAATATTGGGAAAACATCATCTTTGATATTAAGCTTTAAAAAAAAAAAAAAAGACACCCAACTTGGAGACAAGAAAATAAGTTAAGAGTGCAAGTACACGACGAACCATCTATCTATTTATAGTTGTGCAAAAAGCACTTTATGAACAAACCCATTATCTATAAGGTCAATGTGATATATAATTTTAGAAATCTATACGTACCAAACTTATGTTTTAAATGAGATATTTCAAGCCTTTGGACTATGGTATCTGACATAGATACTAGGCAGGTTTACTCTGGAGCTAATTCGTTTGCATGGACATTAAAAGGGTTAGTGGAGTCTCCATTTTAATTTGTGTGTGGGTTGTTGGATCACTAATCACGTGAGCAAATGCCCAAAAGGGTTACTTTAACATGGCTCAAAAAATTAATTTATTTATCTCTTATCCAAGCACAATGAATAATATACTAGTAATTCACACTTAAAGATCTTCCCCGTTACCTTCTCCAATAAAAGTTTAGGAATGGCTTATTACAAAAAAGAGCACAGCCAGTGTGGATGAAAAGATCAAGTAATACAATTTAAAGAAGACGAAAATTCATGAGAAACAAGTGCAGTCGCTAGAAGGAGTTCTTTTTGGTATAATCATTTGATTTCCAATGTCAATTAATTTAAATCCGCACCTCATAAGTTCCATAAAAGAAAAAACACTCTTTACTTTGACATTTCTCTATTCCGGTCACTCGATGGAGTAGATAGTTCTACGGGTAGTAAAATTAGTCCATGAAAATATGACATAATTTGCACGATTACCCTTATTCAGGGTGGTCTTTAATTTTTGTCCCTCAAATTGGTGGTCTTTAATTTTTGCCCTTCGCTAAAACTCCTTGATTCTAGGTTCGAATCCCCGATCAATCAAAAATTTTTTTTTAAAAAAAATCACAAGATAGAGTTTGGATTCGCAAGACAGAGTTTCAAACTTTGCCTCAAACTCTACCTGATCAGGCAAAGTTTGACTGCATACTCTACTTAAGGCAGAGTTTTGCCTTCAGACACAAGACAAACTCTCCCTTAAGGCAGAGTTTTGCCTGAAGGCATAAGGCAAAACTCTACCTTAAGGTAGAGGTTTGCATTAAGGGATTTTTATTTTTTATTTTTACTCAGTTGAAATTTTGTAAAACTCTGCTTTAAGGCCTAACTTTTGCCCGAATGGGCTTAATTTTGCTACGAAACTCTGCCTTGCGATTTTTTTTTTGGTTTTTGATTGAGCCAGGGTTCAAACCCCAAACCTCATGGTATTAGGCGAAGGGCAAAAGTTAAAGACCAACAATTTTAGGGGCAATAATTAAAGACCAGTGCCTTTGAAGGGCAATCCGCACAAAAAAAAAAAAATGATGTTCATTCTGTCCAAGTTTGGACTAACCATTAACCCGCCCATTTATTAGCTCAGTCCATAAAAAAATGGGCTGGTATATATGTAAGTCAAATTGACCCATGAGAAATCTTGTCAAAACATTTTGATTTTTTTTTATTGGTACATGATACATAGCCATATAAAGAAAAAACATAGTTCCATTAGGTACTAAAAAGTAATAAAAGAACAAACAAAAAATTAAAACTTAGTAAGAATTGAACGGGTTCGGTTATGACCTGTTTTTTTTTTTTTTTTTTCATTTCGACCCAGGTGACTTTTAAACGGATCAATAAACGGGTCATTTGCCTTTTGGCCCCTATTTTGTGCTGGTATTTAATTTTTGACCTTCAAATAGGCTGGTCTTTAAGTTTTGCCCTTCCAAATCGAACTTATGCCTTGAGGAGCATAAGTTACGCATCATAATATCCACAAGTTATGCTGGCGCCCTTAAAGAACTTATGCTCCGCTAGGCATAAGTTCGCTTTTGAAGGGCAAACATTAGACCAGACCATTTGAAGGGCAAACCGTGCAATTACTTCTCAATAAACTCGTCCATTAATCAATTCAACCTGTCCATTTCACACTCCTAATTCTAGGATTAAGCAGACCAAAATTGTGGCTAGCTAAAGCAAGAATAATGATCTATAAAACAGGGAAAAGGTTTACACAGGCCAATCACATGTAGGCACAATTCAAATTAAACAGATATGTGAACCACGCGACAGGTCAATAGGAACAGCCACTAGTTGGAAGAAATAACTAGCTAGATTTATTAAAATATTGATTGGGGTGAACTAACCAATTATGTGATGGATTTGCAACTTTATAGGAGCAGCACCCACAAATAGACTTGTGGTGATAATGTCCTAACATTAGACCACAACGTTAACGTCATCCCCTCTTATCCGTATCTAATGCTACCAATTTTGACGTCAGTGCTACTGTGGTGATGTCACTAAAAGAATCAAGTATCATAAGAAATGCTCAAACCACATTGGTTGTTGTTTCCCTTGAATTTCAATTATACACAAACACTACTAGGCCTCATTTGTTTGCACTTATGGGAGGTCTGAACCATTCATATTTAGACCTTAAACCATTAAGTGCATTTGTTTGCATTAAGATCTAAGCATTTATTGGGTCTGATTAGGTCTTAATCATTAAGATCTTGAACCAAGTCTTAATATCATTAAGATGTAGTTTTGTATGAAACGTTTTTATCACCAGCTCCAACCCCACCCCCACCCACTCTCCACTCCAACCCCACCCCACCACCCACCCACCCTCCACTCCAACCCCCCACTCCCTACTACCCCCACCCCACCACCAACCTCAATCCCACCCCACACCACCCACCCCCACTCCCCACCACCAATCCCTACCCCACACCACCAACCCCCACTCCCCACCACCAACCCCTACCCCATACCACCCACCGCCACTCCCTACTACCCAGTCCCTCACCAACCCCACCCTCGCTCCTCACCAACCCTACTCCCAACCAACCCTGCCCTCACTACCTCCCACCCACCACCCATTCACCCCTCTACCCCCACTCACCACCCACCAAGACTACAAACATCTCTACCATTACTAGTGAACATAAATGTTTCCTTTTTTTTTAATCAAATAATATTTTATTTTATTAAATTTTTATTTTTATTTTTTACTATTTAGTTACTTCTAATTTGAATTGTATATTTATTATGTTTAAATAAATATATTATGCACATTTAGATATTGAAAAACAACAGTCTTAATCATTCAGTGTTCAGATCTAGAAACAACATCTTAATCATTCAGATGTGCATTTAGATTCAGACGTCTTAATTTTAATGAAAACAAATGAGGCCTTAGTATGTTTTGATCTATTATATTACTCCCTCCGGATAAAAAAAAGTGTCAACTTAGCCTTTATTTTTTTATTTCAAAAGAGTGTTTACTTACCAAATCAAGAAAGAGTTAACTTTATTTTCCAGGTTTGCCCTTATTAAGTGTTAAATGACCAAATCTCAACACCTATTTAATTAGGGATGGTTTAGTCAAATTATCTATTTTTGCCTAAGAGTTAGTCTTTTCTTAAAGAGTGTGCAGATGACTAAGTGGACACTCTTTTTTATCCGGAGGGAGTAACATGTTACCTATCTCATTTAATGTTTTAAATCTCAATTATTATGAATAATCATTTGTAAGTATCTTATTCCAACAACACTGAAATGGATATTATCGGAAGACATGCAACAATTCAAGAATTAATTCAAGTCGTCGAAATGAAAAGAACAAAGGCAGCAAGCCCTGACTGCCTTTTGGGAACACCTACCTCCCATCGATCCTGCACTTGTGGCTGCAGTGTATATAAAAGTTAAATTTTTCCAAAATCTGCTTTTTCGAAAAAAATACTTCTGGACAGTAGCAATTTATGTTTGGCTAATTAATTTGAAAAATACTTTTACTAATATTATGCAGCAATTTGTGTTTGACCAGCAAAAGTACTTCTGAAAAAAGCTAATTTCTTCAGCTTCTAGAAAATAATTTTTGCTACTACTCAAAAACACTTATTTTTTCCAAAAGCTTCGCCAAACACCTCAATTATAAAAATTAGCACTTTTAGCTTCTAAAAAATTTGGCCAAATAAACTATAAGAGTACTATAAAAAGAACTTTTAAGCTATCACATTATTTACAGGATAAGTATCGGTCATTGTAAAATTTGTAACCTATAAAATAAGGGCAGATTACATATTACAACGAATTGCTAACGTTATTTATAATATTGGTGGTTTATATAATTTTAGTTTTTTGGGCATGTTCAATATGTTCTTCCATGTCATGTTTCTTGCTTAGGGGGGTGACAAATGGAAAGACATTTTGGCATATATTCTAGTAAATTTGTGATGTTTGGCAAATATTGGCATACAGGAAAAGGTTCAGCACCTTTTGGGAATCTCATCATCAAAGAGAAGAAAATAGTCATTTTGTGGCGAACCTTGTGCGTTATGACTCTTTCGTCTGAACACGAGAGAATGAAAAAAAAAAAATGAGTGCAACAACCAACTAATTAATTGGATGTGAATAATGAGTTGGATTCCAACTTTATTTGGTTGAACTATATTTAAGTTCGAAGTAAAACTTTTACCTATTGTCCACCACTTTATGTTAGAATAGTTTTTGCAAGTCCTTTCTCTAGTGGTATAATAATGATAAAAGCATATATATGCTCTACCATGATTTTTCCATCTAATAGCTCTAGTTTGATTGATCTAAATTTTAATCTTATACGGGGCGGAACTAGAAGGGTATCTTACGTGTTTGGGTCGACCCTAGTGAGTAGTGACTTTAGTCTTATTTTATAATTGTATTAAGAAATTTAATTAATACTTATAAAAATTAATTAAATGCATAACTTAGATACTAACACATGCATGATATTGTTATCCTAAAATTTAAAACTAAAAAAAAAAAACCAATTTTGGTTCCGTCTCTGATCTTCGTATATCGTATTATGATGGTTTGGAAACTTCCATTGATGCATCTTTTGCATAATTTACTCGAAAACTAGGAAATTGCCAGTGTTTAACCTGCAGTGAAATTAGTGAAGAGAATATGTTTGCTTTATTCTTAACTTTTGACACACTGAACCCTATGCAGCTACTTATTTAGAACTTTAATAAAATACCCTCCACTAAGGCTACTTAGTGGTTATAAAAAAAAAAACCCTATGCTACTGAGAAATGAGAATGAGCTTTCCTTTCACATAAATTAATTTGAAACGAAGGAATTTTAATATGGTCCATGGGTTTCCTATACTCTTTCTGTCCATTTTATTTGATACACTTTTTTTTTAGGTCTGTCTAAAAAAAATGATACATTTCTATATTAAAAAATAATTTAACTTAAAACTTTCCCTTTTACCCTTCATGAAATGATTTACAGTCACACAAATATCTATGACTTATTTTAGACCATAAGTTTCAAAAGTCTTTCTTTCTTTCTTAAATTCTGTGCCTACTAAAATTATATCATATAAATTGGGACAGAGGGAGTAACTTATTCAAAGGTGGTAACAAATAAAATAAAAAAAAGTGAATTCGGATCCTTCGCCTCCTTCTCTCCTTGATTCTGAGATTGTAAGGATTTATGCCCTCTTTCTCTTCAAATTAAGAGCCTGTTTGGATGGGCTTAAAAAAAGCAGCTTATAAGCTGTTTTCAGCTTATAAGCTGCTTTAGATAAGCTAAACCAAATGGGCTCAATTAATTTTTTGGGCTTATTTTAAGCACAAAATGATTTTAAATTGGCTAGCCAAACACTCAAAAAAGCTGAAAACAACTTATAGCTAACTTATAAGTCAATCCAAACGGGCTCTAAATTGGCATACTGAAATTGATTGCACTAAGGCGCTTCAATTTTGTAGAGAGCGAGAACTTGGGCATATTATCTAGGGGAAAGAGTTGAATTCGTCCTACTATTGGCAGTAGAGTAATTATGCCATTTGTTTAACTTTAGGTCCAATATTATCCTTGTTGTTAGAAATAAAAAAACTTTTTTTTGTCCTTGACTCCTAAAGACTCCTAATAAGCTCAAAGTTAAGGTTATTTTAAATTATAATCAACAGTTGAGGGGGTAAATTTGACCTTTTATTCAAAAAATCGAATACATGAAATTCACTCATTTCATGCTGGAGTTTCGTTAGTGATAAGGGAATATACATGATGATTAGCTATGGTTATATGAATAGAGCAAATGTGTAGCGAAGGCAAAACTAAACCATTACGGATATGATAATGACACGTTATCTATTATTTATGAGCTTAAGTTGTATGCACCGATAGCGCATAGAAAATATACATTATCATGCATCATGTAAAATTGACCTACAAATAAATAACTATCATACTAAGCCTGATATTGTAACGGGTAACCTATAGAAAAGGAAAACCTGTTATATCAAATTAACTTATTACACTAATAGTAAAAAAAAAAAAAAAAAAAACTTACACCACTCGTGTATATAACTTAAATACATTATCTTTTGATTTTGGCAGGAAGAGGGCACAGTTTCTACTTTCTATATTGATTATTAACAGCATGGTTGAATAGCTATATCCTTTATGCTTATAATAATTAATGTTAGAATGGTTCTTCTTTTACAGCAAATTAGTTCTTTTAAAGAGAGAGAACCGTAGAAATTGAGGAATCCCTGATTAATTTCATGCCTTATCATCCTCTCCCATACCATTAGTTTAATTAGCATTAAGAAATTCTTGAGAAGTGAATATTGAATACATGTCAAATGACATGGACAGAACTTAAGGATCGATAGGGGTTGAATCTAGGTTTTATCTTTAACTATAATGGACTCATTAGGCTCTTGAAATTACAGAAATCTAATTAATGCACTGGATAGGCTACTAGAGGAAGTACTCATCAGAAACAGTCCCTAAATAGCCTTCACGCTACTAATCAATATCCAACTCTTATCTTAAAATGATAAACGTGGCAGTTCGTCGGTCCTTAATAGTTTTGATTCAATGATTAGCTAGGGAGACCACGTAATTTAATCTTATCTCAGCTGAGTGGAAGGTATCAAAATAATTATGACACCCCAAAAGAATCAAAAGAAGAGGTTGTCCCATCTTCTAGAAATTATATTTGGACAATGAAATTAATTCATGAAAATATGATCTGCTAATTTACCTAAATTAAAGATTTGGCTAGCATATTTTTAGAGCGAGTCAATTTGAGCCCAATCCGGATCAATTTATTTAGAAGTGTTTTGGGCTAAATATGTAACTAAATTGACCATAAAAAAACTTGTCAAAATATTCTTAAAACAATTTTCTTTCGTTTGATACATTAGAACTTGTCATAATAAAGAACGAAAAATTATTTGGTAATTATTCAAGTTGTAAGAAAACAATAAAAAAAGAGTTGGTTAAGAGTTGAGCAGATAGAATTACAATAGGTTGTGTAGCCAATCTTGATTCAGTTCATCTCAATAACCTACACATTGATTAATGATTAATTATGTTCATTTTAATCCGTTCAAATTTAACTTAACCCGTCTATTAGATATCCCCACATTTTTCCCCTATAAGAAAAGACTAGGAGCCCGTTTGGATTGGCTTATAAGTTGCTTATAAGCTGTTTTCAGCTTTTTTGAGTGTTTGACTGGTCAACTTAAAGTCATTTTGTGCTTAAAATAAGCTCAAAAAAATAATTGGACCCATTTGACTTAGTTTATCTAAAGCAGCTTATAAGCTGTTTCAGCTTATAAGCCAAAAAAAATAAGTTAGACTATCCAACTTTTTTTTTTTAACTTATAAGCTGTTTGCAGCTTATAAGCATAAGCCCATCCAAGGCTCTAGAATAAAGTTTCGAAGAGACACTCTCTTACTCTTAGCAATAGAAGATAGTTCAGGCATTAATCCACGGCCAGGAGTCAAAGAAATGGCATGTCAAAAAGACGAGATAATTGTCAAGAAGTCTATAAATCCCTATGACTAGTATTTAAGCATAAATGGATATATGTATCTTTTTTAATATTGTCCTAAATGTGAAAAGATAGATTTAGCAGAATAGTAATCCATAAGACATGGATTCTCACTATTCAAGGGGGACATCAGATCTAAAGTTTTGAGTCTTTCCTGTGAAATTAATCAAATAGATGCTTTGTTCTTTTAGAATATATATTGACATGATAGTGAAATTTGAAATTTTAGATTTGATTTACAGCCTGAAAGGGCAGTGGCTTGACCAATGTCATAAATAAAATGACAAGGCCTTAATCTTGATTGTTTGAGGATAAATACGATCTAAGTAGCTCTGTTCATCTGTAATTTTTGCGCTATTTTATATAAATAGAGGTTGTTTCCCCTTCTCCTTTATGAATTATTTCTTACATAGGATCGAATATTCAAAATTACTCTCTTATCATGTTCAGTTCTACGTAAAATTAATATAACTTCACCAAAAATTCCCTTAGGAAAAGAGAAAAGAAAGCAAGCTTTACGCCGGACATTCTTGTTTAAGAATCAAATAAATGCAGAGACATAAAGTGGAAATAAAAAGAATGGTCCTGCTTTGAATAATCAATTAGTATACTATGGAAGGAGGTGGGGGTCGTTAGACCTATCAACACTGCTAGGGAACACAAGCCATTTAATTTGGTCAAACGAATTATGTACTTTCTGCTCTAATTAAAAGGAAAAGTTCAAATAAAATACGACGTGGATTGGGTCAGTTTTTTATTCGATTCTCTAATCAATCTTTGACAAGAAGTTCGTTGAAGATTTCAAAGGTTGAAGAGAAATTTCTAGATGAGATTTGTGTTTAGGATTTATTTGAATGGATTTAGGATATGAATAATGGTGATAAGCATAATTCAGAGTCCCACTCACACTTCTTGCTACCATGAAAATGGAAGTAATTATTGCCATACGACTAGACATTCTAATAAGCATACAAACCCTTGCACTTTAGACTTGGTGAAAGTTGGGAAAAGTTTGCAGGAACAGAAAGCAGACGGTCAAATTTGACTTCCCCTCTAAGAATTTCCATTAATAATTTCATTTTAAGTTCTATAAATGCGAGGTAATTGCGTGTGAAATGTGAATAAAATCCCACATAAAAAGTGGAAAAGAAAAAAACTACCTATAATATGTAAGGAAATTTTTGATGGTGTGAAGTTTTTTGAAGAAAATCGTGCAAGTTTAGCCCAAATTGAAAAATATCACCCATGTTAAAAATATATTTCGATTGTTTTAGCCAAGCAGTAAATCTCCAAATTACCCCATGAATGGTGGTGAGTCATGTGGACTTAGTTTAAGGGAGAGACTGCTGAGTATGTGAAAAAAATCCACATGAAAAGTAGAAAAAAAAAAGTTATTTATAAAGTATTAGATACTCCTAATGATATGGGAAAAAGAATATTGTACGAGTTTAACCAAAACAAATAATATCACACAATATTAAAAATATTTTAAAGTTTTTTAGCCCAACAAACTTTATCTTCTATTCTCTTCTCAATCACTAACTACTGCTACGAACAAGTCAAATAACAACAAAGTTTTGGGTGGTCAAAACTTTGAACACTGACGCCCAAAGTTAAGATGAAATAAGATAAAAGTTAATATGAATAAGCTGTCTCGAAATGACCATGATAATAAGAAAGCCAAAGCTCTCCAAACAGTTATTCCAATGAACCACTTTATATAGTCTTGTTTGTAGTGCAACAGTCCAACACGATCAAAGGAAAATATGACCTCAAGTCCTCAACCATCAAATTATTTATATATTTTTCATGATTTTGCACATTCCAAAGGCACCTCTATTTGCTTACCATTAACCAAGTTTTTAATTTTTGGGAGCATGATTAGTATACATTGTAATTTGTAAGTCTATAAACATGTGCTACATATAGGTAATATGATCATTAGGGAAATGTAAGCCATCTTCCTTGACCATTGACAAATTTCAGTTGAACTATATATCAGTAAATTCTCTGTATTGGTTATAAATCAAATAAAACAAAGTGCACCTCAGCTTTTAAAAGAAAAATTATTTTTCATAACAGTAGTGTCTGAATCAGTTCACATGCAATCAACTATTTCACCAAATACTTATAATGTAATGAGTTCTATGTAAAATAATAATAATAATAATTAAAAAAAAAGTAATATAGCACATGGTATGGATTTCCTATATCCTACCATTTTATAGACCGAGTGTCTAAGAGCCCGTTTGGATTATCTGAAAAAAAGTGGCTTTTGAGTATAAGTGCTGAAAGTTATTTTATAAATAAGCAGTTACATGTTTGGATAAAAGTGCTTAAAATTTTTTAGAAGTAAGGGTAATATTGGAATTAATAGAAAATATAAAGGATAAAATGGTAAAGTTATTGGTCAAACCAAAATAAATTTTAAGCCAAACAAAAATAAGTTGAGGTTGAACAACTTTTTGATTTTGGCTTATTTTAAGCACTTTTTAACTTAATCTAAGTTGTTCTCTATTTTCACCAAACACCCAAGTAAGTTAAAAATGACTTATAAGCTGGTTTGACCAACTTATAAGCCAATCCAAACCTGCTCTAAGATAGAAATTTAATACTACTTTAAAACATAAAGTCTCTTCCTCCCACTAAGTAGGCATTCTAGGTGTCTGAAACAGAATCATTAATTTGTTTTCTCTGGATTAATTTTGTTTTGTCGTTTTCAATTCTCCACAATCTTTTTAACTATTCTCCACAATCTTTTTAACTACTTTATCATCTTGCACACTGAAGAATAATAAGCCAAGCAGGATATAATGAGAACACAATATATGAAAAAGGTTGTGAGGTGTCTTAATCTAATTAATGACGTGGTGCAAGTGCATCTACAATCAGCACTAGTTTAATTCACCCTATGATTGGATTCACCTCAGTGGAAACTAATCTGCCTAACAATTACTCTAAATCATATAGCATTTGGGCATCAGATAATTAAATTTATGCAAATGCAAATCCTGAAAATTAGCACAACATTTTGGAAAAGATTAAGGAAACTACTTGGTTCTTTTGTCATGTGAAAACAGAGACAATTTAAAATAAAAAGTGCTAATATCACTGACAATATTAATATAGTACCTTGCAATGATGCCTCAACCTAAATCAATTGAATATCTGAATCATTGTTGTTTCTACTATATATATATATATTCACGCTCGTTTCCTCCTTATATAAGTTATTTAACTTTGAAGGTAAATTTAAGGTTCTCCACCCTTACATATTCACAAAGACATACATAGCAAAAGTTTTAACGGATGCCATTAAGATACGAAGAAAGACATAATTTTTAAAGCAGTTTCAAATTAAATATGCTGTCTAAATGTATACATTGTCGAAATTCAATTTGTTTAGTCTGCATCAAGTCAACAAAGTGGAAGAGATGTTCCCCTTCTAATAGCTAACACGAGAAAGGATTCCAAATAAGTCGCTGAAGTGTGTCATGTTTATGACTTAGCACAAGTTGATTAGAAAGGAACCCATAAAAATAAATGGCATCCACTATTCATAAGACCAATAAACAGTGCTTCCCAAAGTTCAGTAGACTAGAAAATAAGCAATATTGAGTACATATTATATCTTGGGAGAACAACTCATCTTTTGCGAAAAGATTGGTCTTCGCTAAAAACCAAACTTAGATGAAAACCCTTTTTGATTGTGAAGTCGAAAGAATTGTGAATCCAAAAGGCAAAAATTGTCTCGTCAAAGACAACACGCCAAAATAGAATCCTATACTAGCTTAGTTTTACCACGTTAACTTATAGTAGTAACATGTTAAGACACATTCTTAGAAAGAATATCTTAGATCATGAAAGTGTTTGATTAACTTTTTGATTGTAAATTACGTGCTTTTGAGAATTGGCAGATGCTATTTTAGATTTTAAGTAGAAGCTGAAAAACCCAGCTTGTCCAAAAAGTAAGTAGTATTTTTTTTTAAGTATAAAATTAGCATATCAAAAATTCATGTTTATCAAATTAAAAATTAGGGTAATTTCCTTTTTCGTAATTTTACACGTAAAAATATTTTTTGAAAATATTGATCTAACACAAACTACTAATGGAGTTATTTTTTAAATGATTTAGAAAAACACTGTTCGCGATGAATTTTGCTAGCAGAAAATAAATAACTGCAATCATGAAACAAATATAAGAAAACATCATTTTATTGATTAGTTTGTGAGTACAACTCTGGATGTATCCCTTGATTCCAATCCTCGCGTCGTTCTTCTTGATTCGAGGGCCAATGTAGCGTCTTTCTCGAATGAAGGATGGACTTGTGTTGATGTGTTGAATCTTAAAAGAACTTTGAGTAGCACTTTGGATTGTTCTTGAGGGAAGACGTCTCTTAAACTCTCCTTCTTGTTGAAGACCTTAGGAGAAGACGTATGTAAATGTGTTTCTCTCCTTTGCCTCCAGTTAAGATGTTGTGCAACTTTCAAGATGCCTTCGAAAGGGAATGTGTGACCCTTTTATATAGGTGTGAGCTAGAGCTTAGGGGTATTTTGGTTTCCAACAAATTCTAGCAGACCTTGGGCTAGAAAAATATGGGTTGGGCTCATCTTGTAAAGGCCCAACGTAATGGATTAACAAGATGTAATTTTCAATCAAGTAATGTAATTTTGACTTAAATAATTAATCCGACTTTATTAACCAAAATTTGATGTCACGACCCAACCCCGTGGGCCGCGACCGGTGTCCTAACTGGGCACCCGTACGTACCTACCTGACAGAATTAGCGTACTAGCCAATTAATCGGATTAGACATACACAGATTCATACGATTACAGAATACATCGCGCGAAAATATATATACAGACGTAGACTTATACATAAGCCGTTAAGGCCATAGCAAGCGAAGTAACTTAAATCGCAATATCACACATACCTACCGGAACAGTGATAACCCATAACCCACAACCATGTCTACAGGCCTCTACAAACAGAACAGAAATAGATGACGGGACAGGGCCCCGTCGTACCCCAAATAGACAAATGTACAGAATACACATCAGAACAAAATATATACCAAAAGTATATGCTCCGGATCAAAAGGGAGCACTCCAACAGCAGAACAGGTACCCTAAGCTGGTGGCGTATCTCGAGGTGCGTCTGTACCTGCGGGCATGTAGCGCAGCCCCCCGAAGAACAGGGGGTCAGTACGGAAATGTACCGAGTATGTAAAGCGGAATGTAACAAGTATAATCATAATCTGAATCAGAAATACAGAAATATAACGGACAAACTCGAACCCAAAACCGAAGTAGAAACACAGAGTATACGGACAGATCCACAATATATATCTTAAGCACGGGGCATAGCCGACGGAGTCGTGATATGAATCAGAAGGAAGAGTATAGTTGACAGAATCATAACACAGATCAGAAGTGCAGAGTGTGACTGACAAAATCGCAAACTGAGTCAGAAGTGCAGAAATATGACAGACTGAGTCATAAGCCGAATCAGATGTCAGACGTACAGAAGTGCAACAGACAGAGTCATAATCCAGATCATATTTTCCAGAAGTGTGACAGACAGAATCATACTCCAGATCAGACATACAGAACTGTAGTAGACAGAATCATGCATGCAGAGTCATAATCATATACAGATATACATATCATAAATCAGATCCCGGCCCTTTTATAAGGGACGCGGTAACAGAACCCGACCCTCTTAGTACGGGACGCGGTGGACAGACAGATCAGATCAAATTCCATCCTGGCCGCCATCCCCGACAAATCACATAATCAGATATAAACAGATCCCGGCCCGTACATCCGAGGGACGCGGTGAACAATGCAGTGGAAGTGCATGAATCATAGAACCTGGCCCGGGCGCAGTGAAGGAAGCATTGAGGCATCCACGAACAGATTAATGAGAAACCATATGCATACAGACCATTATACAGACTCAATGAAACCGAAGTAGTCCAGATGGTAGGTCAAATCGAAGTAATGAGACAAGATTCATAGTATATACGCATATATATCATGTGGGATGGCACGACAGATATCATCAGAACAACGTGTCCAGAACCGTACCAGGCGTCTAGATATATTACAAGATTCTCAAGAATAGTCGTAACACTTGACATATAGCAGACATACAAGGTTCGGACAGAAATAGGTTAATCAGAGCCATAGAGAAAATATCAGAGCTTTGTGGGCCCACCTTGGGCCGAACTTAGGTGGTATACGTAAATGGTGACTAATAGACCTTATGAGGTCATCCATAGTCATTTTAAGTCATTCCGACTCCGTTTATGGAAGTTACGCACATATAGACAATTTTGCCGACAAAAGAGAAAGGAACAATTCAATCTTACTGAATGATTTTGAGCTATTTTCAATTTCGGAGTGTGAGAAGCAGAAACGCTATCGAGGCTCGCTTTCAAGTCTGTTACACTCAGAACATGCCAAAGAAAGAAGGGCAAGACTTTACATACCTGGATTGCGCCTTACGCTCGTCAAATCTCAATTCCCGTTTCGTCCAAAAACTGCAAATGGTCACTTTTACCAGTTACTATTCATGAAAGTTAACATTTTAATCTTTGGGTTATACTTGGCTACCGAAATTTCGGCAGCACTTCCCCTATAAATTTGACACCCCGAGAATTTAACTCGGTTCGGAATATTCAACAACAACCCACCAACAACACCAACAACATCAACAATCACAATAAAACATAATATAACACTATTAGTCTACTTTCCAATATAATGCCATAATTCCTCCAACACTTCCAAATCAATGCAAACTTACATCATTTTTCCTCTATTTACATTATAAGAATCATAACAACACAACTAACATATCAAACAAAACAATTCATCACCATCTCAAATTCTTCCATAGCCACGGCCAACATCCACACTTTCCAATTCAACCCAATTCATTCAACTTTCATTTCCAATATAGATTTCACAACAACCATAACTAGAATACAACATAAAATTAGCTCAACCTTGCCTACACCACAACACACACATACACGGCCATGCACACACTTGCACAACCACACGGCCATGCACACACACACCACAATTTCATGATATTCATGCAATTCTACATACCATAACATATATGTAACCTTCCATAACATGGCAAAAGCATGAAATTCTTACCTTCCTCCAATGATTTCTTCTTGCCACCACAACCACTTTCTTGCCAAGATATTTATATCATCTTGAAGAACACCTTGAGCTCACTAAGAATATATGAAAATTACAATTTTTGGACTAGAATTGAAGGGCTAGAAAATTTTTCTTTTCTTTTTCTCTCTTCTTTCTCTCTGGAGCCGAATGCTCCTTTTTTTTTTCTCTCTCTTCTTTTCTTTTAATTTCTTGAAACTTCTATGGATATACATGAACATATATTGCTTGATTAAATGGTCACATGAAAATCACATGACCATTTAAATGGGGCTTGGGCCAAGCCTCTTGGCCGGCCACCCCCCTCAAGCTTGGGCCTCAATTTTCTTAAATTTTTGTTGAGCCCAAATCATTAAAACTCTCATTTTGTAATCCCCGAAACGGATTTCCAAAATTCCAATTTTGCCCTTGGCCTTCCTCCGTATTTCCACACCACTATTTTTCATAAATAACATACATATATAAGATTAAATCAACATGTGACCTTATTCCTTACAAATCATAATTATTTCCAACTTTTCTGAATATGCGGAAACACGGGGTATAACATTTGACTTGGTCAACATGAGCTTAGAACTTAATCCAAATTTGTATGGATTAATTCAACTAAAATTTCGATGTCTACAAGCACAAACTCATATTCTTATAAAACACTTTCATATGTCAAAGTCCCAGAGAAAAAAAAATATTGCACGGATGAACCCAAACAGATATGGTGGAAAACCAAGACTGGGGACAGTTGTTGAGCTTGTGCGTAGGGCTGGGCATAAATACCGAAAACCGAAAAACCGAACCGAACCGAACTAGTTTGGTTCGGTGTTTGGTGTCCATCGTCAAAAAACCGAAACTGAAATAGCCGAACCGAAGTTTGATAAAACCGAACCGAAAAACCGAACGCGCACCGAAATTTAATACATTACCCAAAAAAATTAAAATAGTCCAGGCCCATTAAGTTTAAAGCAAAAAAAACTCAATTGTAATAAGTCTTCTTTTGCATTTGTATCCCTAATTTTCCACTTCAATTGAAAAAATCAAATATCCTTAACAAAGAAAGATAACTAGGATGTCTCTTTAGGATTAATGTATGTCCTTTATGTGTTTTCTTAATTATTCTTACGATATGTATATAACACCTAGTAATCCTATGTCATGATTATAGTTTTCTGTTCTTGTGTATCCTGTTTGTTTGATTTTGATTTCAATTTATCAGTTTTATGTTTTATTGCTTTTGAGAATATGAATTAGTGTCAATGGAATCGCTTCTAATATTATATTAAAAAAACCGAATTGAAAAAACCGAAACCGAACCGAACTTTAAAAAACCGAAACCGAAAGAACCAAACCGAACTAGTTTGGTTCGGTGTTTGGTGTCCACCTTCAAAAAACTGAACCCGAAATAGCTAAACCGAAGTTTGATAAAACCGAACGCCCACCCCTACTTGTGCGTGTGATTGATTATGTTACCAGCAAACTCTGTGATGTAAATCTTCCATTCTTGATCTTACATGGCACTACCGATGTTGTTACTGATCTAGAAGTGAGTATGGAATTGTATTGTTAGGGCAAAAGCACTGTAGGAAATCAATCCGTGATTTGTATTGATGTATGAAAGTCATTATATACAAAATAGGTATCTCCCTATCAGAATGATACTAGGATAAATTATAGGACCTAATTACTATACATAAGGAAGAGAATATTTACAATATTTACATAGACTATTACATAGTCTATCACACCCCCGCAGTCGAAGTGGGAGGTTGTCGTACGCTTAGACTGTCCCTGAAATCATCAAAGAGCACGCGCGGAAGACCTTTAATGAAGATATCTGCAATCTGGTAGCGGGACGGGACGTGAAGAACACGAACTTCTCCACGGGCAACTTTCTCACGTACGAAATGTATGTCCATCTCAATATGTTTAGTGCGTTGGTGCTAAACTGGATTACCTGATAGGTATATGGCACTAACATTATCACAATAAACCAATGTAGCTGTCCGGATGGGACAACGGAGCTCCAAAAGAAGGTTGCGAAGCCAACAGGACTCAGAGACGACATTAGCGACGCCACGGTATTCGGCCTCGGCACTCGACTTAGACATAGTAGGTTGCCGTTTGGATGACCATGAGAGGAGATTATCTCCAAGGAAGACACAGTAACCTGATGTAGATCGGCGAGTGTCTGGACAACCACCCCAATCTGCATCTGTATAAGAAACAAGAGAGGCAATGGAGGATTTGTACAGATGGAGACCAAACTCAATAGTACCTTGAATGTATCGGACTATGCGTTTAAGAGCATGCATATGTGCAACCTTTGGATCATGCATGTGAAGGCATACTTGTTGAACCGCATAGGAGATGTCTGGTTTTGTGAATGTAAGGTACTGCAACGCGCCGGCCAACTTACGATATTGGGTGGGATCATCGCAAGGAGGCCCGGCCGTGGCACCAAGTTTGGCTTTGGTGTCGACCGGTGTCTGACTTGGCTTACAGGCAGTCATGCCCGCACGCTCTATAATATCTGCTGCATAATTTTTCTAAGAGAGAAACATGCCGTGTGAAGTCCGGGTAACAGCGATACCCAGAAAATAGCTTAGAGGGCCAAATCCTTCATAGCAAATTCGGCACTAAGTAGAGACATGATGGATTTTCTGAGAGCATCTGAGGAAGCTGTGAGAATAATATCATCAACATATAGCAGAATGTAAGCAATGTCAGAACCTCGACAATAAATAAAGAGAGAGTGATCAGATCGGCTATGTGAAAAACCAATAGTGGAGACATAGTCTACAAAGCGTTGGAACCATGCACGGGGAGCTTGCTTAAGTCCGTACAACGATTTCTTCAAAAGACAGACATGATGTGGATGCTTTGGATCCTTAAACCCAATAGGCTGATCCATATAAACAGTCTCAATAATATTACCGTGTAGGAAAGCATTCTTGACGTCTAACTGATAAATGGGCCAAGAGTGTGCAAGTGCAATGCTCAAGACAGCGCGAATAGTAGCCAGTTTGACAACCGGACTGAAAGTCTCATCGCAGTCAACTCCAACCTGTAGAGACCTGCCATCACAGACAAGACGGGCTTTGTGCCTCTCAAAAGAACCATCGGATTTCTTTTTATGACGAAAAATCCACATAGAACGAATAAGATTCACATTAGTGGGACGTGGAACCAACTCCCACGTCTTATTACTAATTAGAGCATTATATTCATCAACCATGGCAGCTTTCCAATTGTGGTCATTTAGAGCACTGACAGGATTTCGTGGGATAGGCGAGATGGAGGGAGTGCTAGAAGTATTTAAGTTGAACGGTTGTTCGGGCTTAAGAATCCCATGTTGGCTTCTAGTGACCATGCGGGTGGGCTGCTGGTCAGTCACGGGTGGGGCAGTGGGGGGTAGAGGCTGTGACCGTGGGGTTGGACTGCTAGGCAGTGGGGGGGGGGGGGAGGGCTGCTGGGCAGTCACGGGTAGAGCAGCGGGGGGGAGGGGTTGCTCGGCAGTGGGGGGGAGGGGATGGACCGAGGGAACAACGGGTGGAGGAGGCTGTGACAGAAAATGCAGGGTATATGGAGAAATTCCATGGTCCAAAAAATCATAAGAAGTTAGGGTTGGTGAGTGCAATTTGGAGAAGGAAAATTGAGTTTCCTCAAAGATGACATGCCTTGAGATGATGATTTTGTTGGTGGATAAATCATAACATTTATATCCTCTATGATTCAATGGATAGCCCAAAAATACACATGGGGTGGATCTTGCTTGTAACTTATGAATAGTTGGAGATGGGAAAAGTGGATAGCATAGACACCCAAAAACCCGGAGATGGGAATAGGAGGGGGTTCGTTGATAGAGAACTTGAGTTGGTGATTTATACCCAAGGACTTTGGTGGGAAGTACATTAAGGAGGTATGTGGCCATTTGGAGAGCATGATGCCAAAAAGAGGGGGCATGAAAGAGAGGACAAGGAGAGTTCGCACTATGTTGTTAATGGATTTAATTTTTCTTTCCGCTTTGCCGTTTTGAGGAGAGGTATGGGGGCAAGAAAATCAGAAATTTAAACCATTTGAGTCGCAAAAAGATTGAAAATGCCCATTGGCGAAATCCCGCCCATTATCACATTGAATGTTTTTAATGTCTCTTTCGAATTGAGTCCGTATTAATGCCTTAAAAGATAGAAAAGTGGAATAGACTTGGGACTTGTTAGAGATTGGAAAAGTCCAAAGAAAATTACTATAATCATCAAGAAAGAAAACATAATAGTGGTGCCCATTAGAACTTAAAACAGGAAATGTCCATAAATCACTATGAATGATATCAAACGGCATAGTAGTAAATGACAATGAATCATAAAATGACAATTTAACATGTTTCCCCAAAGGACAAGAGGTACAAAAAGAAGTTTGGGCCCTATTAAATTCAATTAAGGCATTACTACGAAGAGAACTAAGGATAGCATTTCCCGGATGGCCGAGTCGGAAATGCCACAAGCTAGGTGATGCGGCAATGAAGGTGGATGGTGGAGTGGTCCAATTTGTGGCAATGATAGGATACAATTCCCCGGTGCTCTCACATCTCATTAGGCGGCTCCCCGTCGGTAAATCCTTCACAGAAAACCCAAGAGGATCAAACTCAACAGAAACATTATTGTCCTTAGTGAATTTACGTACGGAAATAAGGTTTTTGATGAGTTTTGGAGCATGCAAGACATTTCGGAGACGTAATTGAGGATTAGGTGGGGGTAGGGATGCATGACCATAGCCTCAAATTGGAATAGTGCTACCATTACCAACAATGATTCCAGAATTATTGCTCAAATTAAAATAAGACGTGAGAGTACCTGAGTTGGCAGTTGTTATAGCCCGTACTTCATACGTACAAATGATTTGAAGAAGCCGTGGAATGTTGCGGGCAAGATCGTTTCCAAAACTATTTTAATGCGCAAGTGGGTTATGAAAGTTAATTAGGAATATCGTTGATATGGAATATTGAGAAACACTAAGGGCGAAGAGGAAAATTCACAAAATGGCCCGTGGTAATATCATGGAAGTCTAAGGGTAAAATGGTAATTTCACAAGTGTTCAAGAAAGTTCATGAAAAATCCCAAGTTGGCCGTGTGGCATGTGTTGCATATGTCCACATTTCTATTAATTAGTGGGGGCCTAATTATAACTTATAAGGACATATGGACCAAAGCTTACAAAGGAAGACACTTAGTCTTCTTTATTCATTTTTAAGAAAATTCAAGAAAATGGAAGAATTCTCTAAGAAAATAAAAAAAGGAGCATGTGGCCATTTCATAAGTGAAGGGAGCAAAGTGTAAATATAGATGGAATAAGGTGTACAAAAGAAGACACTTGGTCTTCTTTGACCAAGTGAGGAAATTTAAGAAAAGAAAAGAAAAATCAAGAAAAAAGAGGAAAACTCTAGAAGAAAAAGGAAAGGGATAGGTGCCAAAATTTTCTTAATTGATGGAAAGGTGGTGGAAGGCATGTATATATATATATATATATATATATATATATATATATATATATATATATATATATATAAGGGTCATCTTTTAATTGAAGGAAAGAGGAAAGAAAGACACAAAAACAAAAAAAAACAAAAAAAAACAAAAGAGAGAGAGGGGTGGAGGTTTCGGCCATGGCTAGCAAAATCTAGCCATGGAAAATTGATAAGGAAAAATTATTTCCTCCTAATATTCTAGCTCATTTGGAGGTCCTCTACAACATGGAGTGATTGTTGGAGGAGGTAGAACACTTGTGGTGTAAGATGGGAACCTTATGCCAAGAGAGAAGTTGAAGAAAAAAAGGTAAGATTTCATCTCTTTTGTGTGTTGTGGATGGTTCATATATGTTGTAGGTTGAAGGAATGAATGAACTAAGTGAAAATATGTGAGTTGTATGTTGGCCGAATATATGTGTGATGTTGGATTGAAATGATGAATTAATGTTATTTAGTAATTTGATTGTCGAGTTGTGGATGATAGTTGTAGCCAAGTATTATGTTGCATGAGTTGGTCGTATGTGTGCTTTGTGTGCATGAGAAGAACGAGTTGATTTTATGTAGTATGTTATTGTTGTGGAAATGTCTAGAGATGGATGAAAATGCATGAAAATATGTAAGAAGTGGTTATGGTCAATTAATAGGTGTTTTGGTAAGTTAACGAAAATTGATGTTATTTGACATTCTAGTTGTCGCCGTTACGGATTATGTGATGAAGAATGAAGGTTGTTGTTGGAGTTAGCATACACGAATTATGATGATATACATCGTTGCTGTTGAATTGGAAGGTTTCGGGTAAAGTAATATGTTGATTGTGTTGTTGAAAGTTATGTGAATTGAATTGAATAGAATTGGATATTGAAATGTTGCTAGGAAAATTGTTGGTATTGTTGATCGTTTGGCCGGGTTGAATTCCCGGATTGTTGTTGGTTAAAATTGGCTAAGTTGAAGTTTTGGAGATGGTGTATTTATAGGGGAAGTGCTGCCGAAATTTCGGTAGACAAATGTTACCTTAAGATTCCACTTCTAAATGTTCTAATCAAGGTTTGGTAAATGTGACCAAATTGTAGATTTTGGCGGATTTGCAACTTGAATTTGGAGTAGCATGAGGAGCGGAAAAAGGTATGTAAGGTTTTATCCTTTCTTCTTTGGCATGTCTTAGACATACTAGGTTGGATATGAACCTCGGGGACAACTCTATTCTCCGGAATCCGCACCTAAAGTTTCCCCTTTTTCATTCAGTAGAATTGAATTAGAAAGGGTGCGAAATGCTGGAAAAACCTCCTAAACATCTAGAACTTGCATAAATATGACCCGACTACCTTAAAACTCTCACAAGTGATGTCATGAAAGGTTGTCACACCCCATTTTAACCCGGGTTAAAGTTAAATTAGAAGTACGACATATTAGAGATTCCTATTTTTGTTTGTTATTAAAGAGTCGCCACCTAATTATTTACGGTGAATTAGGACACCTAAAGTTTATTAAAGTTATGTTTAAAGTTAACTCTGTTTAAGGTCTGCGAAACTTAAGATTCTAGGTAAGGGTTCAATTAGTCTAAAGGGAAGGTATTAGGCACCCTTTAAGACCCATTAACAATGGTTAACCGACCGGACTTATAATTAATTAGACTAGGTGTAAATATAGTATTATAGAAAAGAAAGTAGCTTTGTAAGTATGGCTAAAGTTATAGATAAGCATGTAAAAAATGCTATTTGTAAAAATAGAACTTATAAATAATAATTTGTATAAAGGAATACTCATTATGCTATTTTAAAATACAACTTATAAATGTTGTTAAAATTTTAAATGAAAGTGTAATAGTATTGTTTAAAATAATACTTGTAGAAAACACAATAATTTGTATAAAGAGTTTAGTTAAAATAAACTAAAAGAAACATAATATGTAATGTTTATATGTATTCGGAGAAAAGTGAGCTATGCCGACTCACAAATTCAAAGAGTTATTGTAAGATTAATGTTGAATAAATATTAAAGGCTTCATATAAAGACTAGTAGTTTAATATATATATATATATATATATATATATATATATATATATATTGTGCTAAGGTTGTTAAAAACAATTATGTATTTCAAGTGTTGGAAAGGAATTAAAGTGGGAAAGTTATCCGTTGAAACTAATTTGCCTTTTATTTTTTAGAAAAGCTAAGTTAGTGTAAAATTTGGGGCGTTTTAAAACTTCCAGAATAGTAAGTATAATTTATGGTTCCTTTAGTCAAAAATATATAGTCATGATACTTTGAAAATCAATTATTCTAAAAGATAAATATTATGGATAATAAATAATTTCGACATAAACTAATGAAGCTCTTTGAATTAACTACCCATTATTTAAACTAAACTTCACTAATTTGCTAAAGTTCATCTAAATTAAAAAAACAAAAAAATGTTAGTCATACTGTGCAAGTCAAATATACAAAAAAAAAAGGGAATAGAGTAGAGAAAATAGATGGGCCTAGCCCATTTAAAGGCTTGTGGCGTTAGGTTCTTTGCTATATGGGCATGGCCCAAGAATTTTTTTTTTTGTATGTTGCGGGTTGAGGATGACTCGAGATGAAGATTTCGTTGGGTTTTGGCCCAACACCGAATGCGGCAGATGATGAGTCCCAAATTAGGACTCCATTTTCTCCGATGTATACATGTAAAGAAAAGGGTAAATATTAGCATAAATTTCAAAGAAGACACAGCAACAAAATGAAGCATCAATACAACAGCTTTTAGAAAGGATTAAGCCAAGTAAACTTAGTAGAACGTTTCAACTAATAATTAATGCTCAAATGGTTCACTATTTTAGTGATTATTCCCCCCTAGAACCGTACCAGCCAAGCATTCCAAGATTTAGAGGCATATAAGTCCAAAATGGCTACTAAGCAGCAATAGAGAAAGACTCAAAGTGCAATAAAAGAGCAATTGTATTCAAGCCCAAAACTGCAGTAGAAACATGTTTAATTCGCAGCAACAACAGTTTAACATGCTTAACATGCAGCAGCAGTTTCGTTTAATCCGCGTCAACATGTTCGTACAAGGAAGAACCTATAAACATATACATGACTAAGTACCTAAGACCCGCACAGTCAGTTATTTAATTGTCAAGAAATTTGGCAAGTGGTGCATGCTAATTTTCATGGCACATACAAAAAGAGGCGAGAAATGAGAAGCAACAGAAAATTTGTGGGAAACATCGTCCATGGAATCAGCGTTTGGAGTACTGAATTTTCTTTACAACACCGATATTGAAGATATCTATTCCAATAGGCATATAATGGTATTAGTACAACGGATATTACAACTGGAAATCACCCATGGTACAAATTTCATATTGCTCCTTTTACTAACCTCATTAATCACTAACGAATATTACGACAGAAGCATCTACACTCTATGAATGAAGCATGAAGCAACGAATGACGATGATGAGGCAAGAAGAAGATAATATTTGTTCAATGTGCAAGAGCTTCCAAAGTTGACTCAAGGCTCGCAGGCATGCTAAGGAACACGCAACAAAACTGATTTTGGCAAACACAAAGGCATTCAAGGATATTTGCAAATTCGGACCATTTCTAAAATGTGGTAAAGAACAGAGAGAGAGAAAAAAAAAACAGAGCAAAACTGAAGAGGGCAGGTTCCAGAGAAAAAAAAGGAAGGCATGAATCCTTTACAAGGTTTCATCCCATAATACTGTGCATTCAAATAAACATTCTCTCAATCCCTTAAGTTAGTCATAGTCAGCTAAATAACAAATTGGCATCGAACATTATGGCTACAATCCTTCTAATGCAATAACAGTCTACAAAAAGCACCTTAAGGATATTTTGGATTCGAAACTCAGTTTACAAGAAAGGATTTCTTAGTTGAAGATAAAAAAGCTGAAAGTTCAGAGCTCAGGCATTATAAACAGATAAAGCCTGCCTTTTACATTTTCAAATTAACCAGACGAAAGATTAACCAATAAATTAAAATGAATTTCTTCTTTTAAGCCAATCTTTAGCACTTCGTTAATAAACCAAGACCGAGAAACTCGAACAAAGATCTTACAATCACCATTTCTGAGTAGAAACAAAATTTTATTTCTGAGTTTAGTAAATCCAAATTCGAATCGTTCTATCGAACTGAACCCATACAGCAAACATTAAGACCATTCAGGGAATCAACTAAACACAGAGAACGTAATATTCAAAATATTTTGATACTCTAGCCTTAAAGATATTATTGAGACTGAACAAATGCAAAATTTAAGATTTCACATATAGCGGAAACAACCTATTAGTAGGTTAAAGGGGCCAGCCTCATAGTTTTGGATAAAGCCACTAAGAAGGGAGCATTTGAAGGTCCTGGTCAGTTTGGAGATGTGCCATTTAATCTCCACTGGGCATGGCCTTGGGTCTAGGACAACATAAAAAAACATACTTCGACTAGATCAAACCAAACAAACACAATGATACTTAATCGTAAAATGACTCATTGTATTAAACTGACTTAAGCAGGCATGGCAGTTTCAATACTAAGCAAAACAGAGGAGTCTTTCTCCTTCGACTACAGTCCCAGTTTCAGCAACCAAATCAAAAGTAAGGCATATCATCTTTATTAAGACAAATCAAGCCAAACATGGTGTAGTCCTTCAACAAATGAAACAAGAGACCTATGCTAACATAGCACCTAATGGCAGCCAACCATACAACAGCCAATGATGGATAGGAACCAAGACATGCAAGCACGCTTAGCTAAATAAGATCAATATATTTAGATTTAAATGGCAGGGCTTCGACCATGTGGAACTAACTAGATCATTGTATGTAGTAAATTGTATTGAACTTGTGTTAGATTATCTGTTGTAACAAATCACAGTAGTTCCTTTCACAACAAGGAAAACACAAAAAGATTCTGATGCCGTAACTGAGTTTTTGTGCACATCAAAACGAGATTATTTTCGTTAATGATTTCTGTTACAGACAATACCCGTTGATAACGAGATAATAAACAGATGCAGATTTTGCATTCTAATAACAATTAAAGAAAACATGAGACTAAAATAAAGAAACAGGCTGACCGACACAGATTCTTAAACCAAGAATTGATATGCTAACCCCGTATCTTAACACAACATCACTGAATTGGATTTAACCAACACAAACTAGACATCGCCAAATGATTATGAGTCTTAGAATAATTGAAAGATGTCGGCATATCGTCAAGGCCAAACAACACATTTCCATACAAGCTAAAATGTAATATCCTAAAACATGGTTTCTAACAAGTCAAACAAGCGTTATCATTATATATTTCAGGAATTAGAAAATGCAATGGTCTCAGATGTTACCTTTTGTTGGTACAGTGAAATGGGGCGTGAAGCCGCGGATCTACACTCGACTCCAAAGTAAAAGCCGAATAGAAAACCAACAAAACCTTTATGTGCTTCAAATGAATACGCCGAGATATAGTAATCGAAAGTATAGATTTCAGACAGGGTTCTAGCGGCTAAAAAAAAAACTCGAAACAAAACGAAATCTACACAAAATCCCAACTTTAAAGTAGTAATGAAAAAATGTGTTCTTTTTTTTTTTTTTGATGGATCGAACCAGACCCTAACAAAACAGAGTGTAGGGATTCCCTTTTCGTTTCTCGATCTTACCCCGTTTCTTGCTCGTTCCAAAATCCCCCCTAATTTTATATACCCAACTTCGAAATAATAACAGAGCAAACAGAATAAATATTTGGAATTTTCAAATTGATGTCAAGAAAACCCTGGGATCTTTCGGGTCCCCCCCCTTTTCAACCACTCAAGAACAACAATTTATAGGGTTTAAGAGAAGGGAAAGAGGAGCGTAGGAGAGAGGGGAACGTGGGACAGAGTGGGATGGAGAGACAGAGGCGTGGGGGACAAAGGTGAGTGGAGAGGAACGTGGGCGGAGAAGGAGGAGGGAAAGGGGGTGAGTGGGAGCGGCGTGAGGCGGCGAGTGGAAGGGAGCGGAGTGAGATGGGAAAGGAGAGTGGGAGGCGGAAAGAAGGAGGGAAAAGGAAAGGAAAGAGTGAAGGGGGAAACCCTTTAGGGTTTTCCCTTAATTTGAGTGAAAATGGGCCGGACCCCGTCCATTTGTGGACTGGGTCAAATTTTGGACTGAGTATTGAAAGAAATGTCTAGAATTAAAAACATAGCCTGGTCTAAAAAATTGAGATAAAAAATATGGTTTAGTCTAAAAGATATTAGGAGTTAATCGGACTTTGATTTGGGGTCCGGTAAGTCAAAATACGGATCGAGTGTAAGAAATAGTTTGGCTTCTAAATTTGAATAAGAGACTCATTTTGATTAACGATGTACTAAGGGTGCCAGAATATCACCTAATACGGAAATATGTAATTATAAAAAGACCCGGGTAAAAATTATATGATGTCGCAAATGACCGTGCAATAATATTTAATAACAAACGCTATCATTTAAATGTGCGAAATAAATGTGATGTGTGTGCGGAAGTTGGTAGAAACGTTGAGAAATGCAAATTTCAATAATACTGAATAATAGTAGCAAATAAATAGCGGTAGTAATACTGCTAAATAACAATGATAATGGTAATAATGATAATGTTGATGATAATGGTGATAAAAAAATAATAGTAGATATAATAATAATGGTAAATAACAAACATTGATAATAAAAAATGATAATAATTAATAATAATAATAATAATAAAGATGATAGCAATTAATAAATAAAAAATAATAACGATAAATAACAATTAATGATAAAATAATGATAATAATTAATAATAAAATAACGATGATAATGATGATAAATAATTGATAACAAAAAATAACGCTGATAATAATGATTAGTAATTAATAATAATAATAATAATAATAATAATAATAATAATAATAATAATAATAATAATGATAATAATAAACTGCAGAAGAATAAATAAAACGTGGGTGTTAATAAAAGACTAATAATTATAGTAAAACTTAAATGCATATTTTTTAATTTCTCGAAATACCAGAAGTATAAATAGGTATTTCGGAGGAGATGCGGGACAAAATTAGGTGTCAACAGTATATAGAAAGTAAGGATTTACAAAGTGTTGTCTTGTAATTAATTTAACGATTCTAAAACCCGAAAGTGAAATGACGATGAACATTTAAAATTTGTGATAAATTAATACTTGTAATGTTAAAAAGTAGCGAATATAAATAGCAGTGAAAAATAAAGTATCTAGCTCGTCAATAAATTTAGACGTCCGAATGAATAGAATTAACTAAAGGAGGGACAAAATTGGGTGTCAACAAAGGTAATGTACGTAAATTTGGTACGCCGCCTCATTTGACCCGAGGTGGGCCCATTGTTCCCGGATTTTCTTATCGCTCCGTTATCAAGTGACAAGTACTGCAACTATTCTAATGAGAATATTTCTATGATGATAATGATAACGATGATGTAAGGAAGAGAATATGTCTATGATAAGTATGACAAGAATGATTCCATGACTAAGAGTCTTGAGCTAAGGATTCAATATGAGTATGAAAGTAACAAACTAGTTCTTGACCTTAAATCCTAATCCTTAGTTATGACACTATCTTCTAAAGATTCCAAAGCAGATGAATTGATTCTATGACATCCATGACTTCATTCTATGTTTCTTTCAACGCTATTCTCCGTTGATAGTCTCGCCTTAAAATACTCGTTCCTTCAAGGTGAGACAAAGCGATCACGATTGTTCCATAATGTAATCGGAGGTCACCGACCTTACGTTACTCCGATGGATACATGATTTTCATTGGGCTCTTCTGTATGCTTATATGACATAAGTATATGAGATATGAATATGTACATGGGGTGGGGGAAGGGATACATGGGGAAATGGGAAGGGAAACATGTTTCATTGCCACCTGGTCAGCTGGCGTTATCATCCCGGACGCAGGATATATGGGCGAGCCGACGTATTTCGGCGCTATGTGGGCGAGCCGACATTGTTCGGTGCTATGATATGACATGACATGATATGATATGATATGACATGATATGATATGATATGACATGATATGATATGATATGATATGATATGATATGATATGATATGATATGATATGATATGATATGATATGACATGATATGATATGACACGACATGATATGACGTGACCAGATAAAGCATGCATGGCATCCGCCCTCAGGGGCACTCATATGTTCAGGTTACTCTTTGTCCCATGATATGCTCAGATAGAAGTACACCGTGCCTATATGGTTGGGCAGTTTACATGTGAATATTTATATGTCGTTTCAAAAAGGGAAAGTTAGCTTACATGATATCTGCCTTAAGAGGCAAACAGAGGTACAAGTTATGTTCTTACCATATACTATTCTCTATGTCTTCTACCATGATCTTATGTTATTACTCTTGCCTTACATACTCAGTACATTGTTCGTACTGACCCCTCTTTTTCGGGGGCTGCGTTCATGCCGCGCAGGTACACCCAGACGAGTTGAAGCTAGCATAGGAGATGCTCCAGCGGGGTTGGTAGGCTCCACTTGTTCTGGAGTGCTGCCGAGTCAGAGTATATGAGCCACGATGTTTTTGTTCGATGTTAGAGACTTTGCAGACAGAGTCGTGGGTATAGAGTGTCAGCTTTGTAGACGATTTCGCCAGCCAATATGTTATTATGTTTCCTGTCACGAGTCCCACATGATGATAGACTGTACTTATGAAAAGAAGAAAAAAAATTAGAGCTTACTATGTATTCTATTCTTGATTGATACAAGAGTTTATTTATGTAATAAGAGTTAGCGGGTTCGCTCGGCTCCAGATATGGGGTCGGGTGCCCATCACACCCTAGTAAGGTCGGGGTGTGACAGCAGTCATGTGGGAAGTCGCTCCGGTGTCTATGTACCAATTATCATCCGGTTGATGCATGGACAGAGTGTGCATGGCTGCCTCCACGTCTGTCGGAGTGTACCCAGAATAGGTCGGATCATGCATGGAATAGGCCTGCTGAGGTCGTGGACCCGCACCGAGAATGCCGCTGCCGGGCCGCGGTGTGGTGGGACGCTGCTGCCACTGTCTTGTCAGATACGGGCAGGGGGGCATTGGCCACTGCTGGGGCGGCCAGGCAGGCCAGTAGTAGCCCCCTGCCGGTGGCTGTCCCGTCAGCCACTGGCCGTTGTTGGTCTGTCCGCCACCGCCGCGGCCGGATTTCCCGCGGTTGTTGTTGTTGTTCCCCTTTCCCTTGTTCCTGTTAGAATTCCTGCCACGATTATTATCACGACAGTTAGTTGAATTATTGTTACCGCCAGGTGGCGGGGAGAGAGTATCATTATCAACAAGTAGAGCCGCGGGACTGGAATCGCGGGCACGTTCCTTGGCAGCTGCGTCTTCGAGCTTGAGTCTGGAGCACACTTCAAAGAAAGAGGGCAGCACATCCTTCTGCTAGATGGTGGTGACAAAGTGTGCATATGTCTCGGGTAAGCCTGCAAGGAGGCGTAAGACCAAACGTTGGTCGGACACTGGCGACCCCACGTTGGCAAGCTGGTCCGCAAGAGACTTGAGCCTATTATAATAGGTCATAACCGATCCGAAGTCAGCCATTTTTGTGGTGGTGAATTCAGTTTCAAGGTACGCTGCCCTTGAGTGCTTGTTATCTTGGAAAAGTTGAGCAACTCGATTCCAAGTCTTCTCTACAACATCATCCGCCACGAGAATAGAGGTAAGAATATCATGGGATACGGTGGCGTATATCCATTGAAGGACCACCGCATCTAGTCGTTTCCAGAGCGGAAGGTTAGCCGCCTTTGTTGCGTTGTACGCGGTGAGTTCAGTGGTGTCAGTTGGTGGTATGATGTGTTCAAGTACGGAGTGGACACAGGCTAGAACTTTGAATAGTGTCGCCCATTCGTGATAATGGCCGGTTTCCATGTCTAGAGTGATTGGGATTAAAGATTTCACATTCGTGACGCTTAAAGCAGAATGGAAATTTTTGGTGTCAGCCATTGAAGAGAGAAAAGGGAGGAGGAAGGGGTGGCGGCTACGGCTAGGGTTAGGAGAGAAGAGGGAGGTGGACGGCTAGGGTGTAGGAAGCTAGGGTTTTTAGGAGAAACCTAGTCTGATACCATGTAGGAAATCAATCCGTGATTTGTATTGATGTATGAAAGTCATTATATACAAAGTAGGTATCTCCCTATCAGAATGATACTAGGCTAAATTATAGGACCTAATTCCTATACATAAGGAAGAGAATATTTACAATATTTACATAGACTATTACATAGTCTATCAAGCACAGACAAGACAATCAAGATAATCAAGATTTATGATGGGATGATGCATTCCATGTTGTTTGGAGAAACTGATGAAACTGTTGAAGTTGTTCGTAGTCATATATTGGCATGTCTGAATGACAGATGCCTAGCTGAATTGTTCTATGAAATTTGAACACCATCATTTCTAGTTCCATTTTCAGTTGATTATTGTGTCATTTCTTCCGTCAAACGTGCATACTTCAGAAACTCAAGATTAGATCTTTGTTTATTGAATCAATTGACAACTTATTTGTTTGTGGATTAATATATTGTTGAGTGATGCTGGAAAGTATGGCTGTTTGTGCTAGTGTTAGTTTGTAAATGCGAGCAATTAAATTATGTTTAATTACAATATCAACTACATTTTGCTGTAGTAGTGGCTTTGGTATGTCATGAAAGCGTCAATAGTTTGTGTAGGATTATGGCCATTATGTATGAAGCAATTAATTCTATTTCCATGTTAATGCTAGACATCAATTACTATATCTTATACTGCTGCTTTTTTTTTTTTTTTGGGGGGGGGGGGGGGGGGGGGGTAGTAAATTATATACTGCTGCTTTTGTATAGAGAAAGAAAAATGGATTATAAGTCTTTGAAAAGATAGCTTCTGCTTCCTCTAGTGTTTTCCTTATAGCTACACGATTAAGTCTTTAGTTAGTTCTGTGCAGAACACAAAGTTAAAAAATTTAGAAAAAAGGAAAGGTCCCGCCGAGATTTGAACTCGGGTTACTGGATTCAGAGTCCAATGTCCTGACCACTAGACCACGGGACCATTTGTGATGAGAGTGCAGAAGAATTATATTTGGATGGAAAATTCATGTCATGCCATTTAGGGGCGAATGGGAACGGCCAGGCAGGGGCGGGGCGGATTTGATTTAACCGGCAAAAAATTCAACCCGCCCCGCATGGAATTCTTTTATTTTATTATTTTGCTAAAAATTCAACCAATATTAAGTTAAAATGCTGGTGAGATGTGTCTTGCATAATTTTTTTGACTACCGTACGTGTTTTTTTTCTCATCAAACTTTTTCTAAATGACTACTAAAATATCCAAGTGACTTATTTGTACAAGTTTTAAATTGGAATGCATATGGTGTTTTTTTCATTGCATATCTAATCTCTTAAGTTTCAGTCTTAGTCATTTTTATCTATTTATCACTTTAACAGATACATATTGAGACCTTCAAGTTTGCCTAATCGAATCACTCTGATTTTATCCAAGTAATAGAAATTCAACAATTAAAATTTTATAAATGAATTGTGAAGTTTATCATCAGAAGAAATTACTACAATTATTGTTTTACTTGATAGGCATAAATTATTTTACAGATTCGAATTAAAATTATAACTTATTAGTTTAAATTGTAAAGCTTATGTGTTCACCTTGACGGGTAAATATCTCAAAAGGTCATTAAATTTTGAGAAACTATGTAGTAAAGTTATTAAACTTTGCTATATATCAATAAAATCACTCAACTTTGGCCTATTATCTCATAAAATAACTCAATTACATATGTCATTAAAAAATCTGACACGACAATATTAATTAATTATTTTGTGTCATGTAGACATGGGCCCCACAAAAAGATAAAATAAATCTATATTTTTATACCCACACCCACTCACCAACCCTTCATCCAAATCCACAATAAAATAAAATAAATCCATATTTTTAGATGGGTGAATTCATAATTTAAACTTCGTAAATTATAAAATGAGAAAGTGAATTTTGAAATATATAAATATGTATTTATTAAACTTGTTTTTTCACAAACATATAAATCAACGTTCAAAGCATTGGATTTTTATCGAACTTGCAAGTCCTTGATTAAATCCGATTGTGTCTATGAGTCAACATTTGTTATAATCAGTGGGGCTAATAACTCTTTGTTTTAGATGAAACAACAACTTATTTTGATTAAGAGCCCGTTTGGATTGGCTTATAAGTTGGCTTATAAGCTGTTTTCAGCTTTTTTGAGTGTTTGGCTGGCCAGCTTAAAGTCATTTTATGCTTAAAATAAGCTCAAAAAAATAATTGGACCCATTTGACTTAGTTTATCTAAAGCAGCTTATAAGCTGAAAACAGCTTATAAGCCAAAAAAAATAAGTTGGACTACCCCAACTTATTTTTTTCAGCTTATAAGCTGCAAACAGCTTTAAGCCGTAAGCCAATCCAAACGGGCTCTAAATACATTGCATGTATTCCCAATACTTCAAAGCCATATCGTCACTATTTTGCATCCTCTCCTCTTGGTTTTTGGCGGACTAGCTATGTGCAATTTTAAGTTGTTTTTTTTTTCTCTCTTTTCATGTTTATCGGTTTCACTATTAACGAATTTTATTGGTGTTAAAATTAATGTAGATTAATTATGAAGCTCTCACCATCAAGACCTATATATATATTTGTTCAATTTTGTACTGACATTATGTCTTAGTTACACAGATGATTTGCTATACCATAATATAGATTATTGTCGTGCCCTTACAAACTTCAAGCACTAAAATAGTTTAAAATTATTTTAATTTCAATGAATCAGCTGTGATTAGTGCTCTTCTTTTTTTGTTTCAAAATTGTTATGTGTTGCTTAAATAATTAAGCATTTGAGTCGATGCTTTCACACGGAACTTTTGAAACCCACAAGAAGTTCCCCTTTTTCATAATCTTTTTTTACACCATGCTGCACTTAATTAGACACTTGTCAAAACAAATAAAGTATCTTTTATTTGTGTGTGTGAGGGAGAGAGAGATCAAAGTGATGTTTTTCACTTATACTTCTCACAATATAAACTAAGTGAACCTTTTAACATTCTTAATTATCTTATGTGAAAAATTTACAGTTTATGGTACTTTTCTTTACAGTTTTTCGTATAAATAAATCTTAATTTCAATATTTTATAATATTCATTGTCTATTATTGTGGAAAAATGGGTTTTGGATGAAGGGTTGGTGAGTGGGTGTGGGTGTGGGTATAAAGATATGAATTTATTTTATTTTATTGTGAGACCCACGTCTACATGGTACAAAATAATTAATTAATATTATCATGTTAGATTTTTTTAATGACATATGTAGTTGAGTGATTTTATGAGATAATAGGCCAAAGTTGAGTGATTTTATTAATATATATATCAAATTTCAATGACTTTACTACATAGTTTCTCAAAGTTCAATGACTTTTTGAGATATTTACCCTTACCTTGACTCAAGAGACAAAAATGAGAAACTAAAATAATGACCAGATGGGGATTCTTTCAACCTGCATCACACCTGTTTTGAGATTTTAAAAGTTGTTTTATCTGCCATGCACATCGCACTTGCATAAGCTAAACATGCCCGCCCTCCATTACCATATAAGTCTAAAACTGCCTCGCCCTGCCCCTGGCCCGCCTCATTGCCGTTCGTAATTCCACTTGGAACTTTCTATCATTAAAGGATTGTTCCTTAATTTTTTTGAACTTTCACCTTATTGATAAAAATTGAGTTCTCTCACTTGTATTCCCTTCCCTTATTTTTTAATTTCCTTTTAGTAATTATAAAATAAATTATCAAAAGAACTGCCAATAATTTTACTGATAGGTTGAAAACAACCAGAGTAGCTTGAGTACAATGAAGTGTGACATTTTTAGCAAGCAAGTATAACTTCCAAAAACTCTTTTTCAGTTTCATCTTCAAATACTTCTTTTTCTAGCTTTAACCAAAAAAAAAAAAATTGTTCAAATGTCTTAATAAAGGAAGTTAAGTAATCACAAATTTAAATGGACATCCAATTGATACAAGGTTTTATAACAACGACATATTGTGTTTGACTTTTTAATCTAATATAAGTTTTTATCTTTCCTACAAAACAAAAAAAGACATATTGCATTGACTTTTAATCTCCTAGCTTTCTAGTTTTATTTTGTGTTGGAAGTTACTTTCTCTATCTCCAAGGGTGTCGCGAGGAGAAGATTTTCGTAATGTTATGTGTTCTTTATTTTGTAAAACTTACTTTTAAATTCTCTCCTTGATATACTTATTCTTAATGGAGTAATAGTATTAACTAAATGATACACTTAAACAAACTCCATACCTAAAAGCTTACATAAAATGTAATACTTACCTTTTATTGTAATACAATTATTCTCCAATTGTGTTACTACTATTGTTTCTTTTATTTGGATTAATTTTTACTATTGTCAATATTTATCTTTTCTACGTAATTTCATCATAATTTTTACTCATATTTGTCAAACTTGTTTCTTATCTTAACCCGCGGATTTATTAGAAACGGCCTCTCTACCCCTCATAAGGTAAAGGTAAGATTTGCATACAGTCTCATCCTCCCGAAACCCCGCTTATCCAATGTCATTGGATATGTTGTTGTTGTTGTTGTTGTTGTTGTTGTAATACCATTCTATTCGTAAATAATTGCCTTCGGTAATTTCCCAATGGTCATTTGATTGTTAATATGAGGTATGCAAGACTTGGTCATGTATGTTAAGTTATACGGTTTAATTATTCATATATTATACTAACTCATGTATTAGTTATTTAATCTTCTATCATATTATATATAAATAATATTGTATAAATTAAGTCACAATTTATAGTACATAATTTAGTTATGTAAAAATATAAACTGATATTCCAACACCTACTTTTATTACGGTGTGTAATATAACAATTAAATCGCGACTAATACATGAATAATTTACTTGTAACAGCAACCAAAGGAGGGCATTTGTGGTAACTTGAGTGACCTTCCATTTCAGTTCTTTCCCAAATTAACAAGGAAACTTGCAGAATCTTCTTTTACAGTACCCACATTCATTTTCAAGTTGGAATATTGAAAACTGATGTCATTGTTCTGGATTAACTGAAATTGAAGCATGGTAATTTATTACGTCAATTAACTTTTACTTTTCCCAATTTTGAATTACTCCTTTAGAAATTATCTTGCATTTCCTGGTCAACCTTGCTTAACTGCATGGATATGAGTAGTTTTAGCACTGCGGTATTCTAAAAATAGATTTTCACTTTTAGCATATCTAGATAAGACAATTTCTCTTTCTTATTTTACTCATAGTATTAATTACTTAATTCAAAATATTTTTCAAATCCATTAAAAACATGCACCAATTAATATGGGTCGTAAATTTTGCACTCCATTTATTATTATTTCTTAATGGTATGCAAAGTCCACAGTAAGTAAAAGTGAACGGAGAGTAACTTTTAGTAATAAGGTTCTACAGTGTTGAAGTTTGTGCTTGAGTTATTTGCTTCATTAACCGCGTATTTATTATTATCTAGTCAGTTGTATTTGCTTATGTTATGGTAGGAAGCTGCATATTGTTTAACTTGTTGATGAATTCTTCTTATCACTGTTTAGATCAAATTTTGCTGTTGTTGAACTTAATTCTGTAATGAAAATGCAGCTATCTATTTATTTATCTCTATTTTAATTTCCATTTTCCTTATTTGCAGGCTACGTCGAAGAAATTAATCACTAGAGATGATTGGGAGAAAAGACTCAATGATGTAAATATTAGAAAAGACGATACGAATAGATTAGTAATGAATTTTCTTGTTACAGAAGGTTATGTGGAAGCTGCAGAAAAATTCAAAATGGAATCTGGAACGAATCGTATCCTTGTTGGCATCTTTTTTGAATGCTCATGTTATGTTTTATAATACCAACATGTATGTTATTGTTTGTGTATGTTTTAACATTTGTTTCTCCTTAATGAGTTGATAGCTGATATAGATCTTGTTACCATCACGGACCGAATGGCTGTTAAAAAGGCTGTGCAGTCTGGTAATGTGGACGATGCAATTGAGAAGGTTAATGATTTGAATCCTGAGGTATGTCTGCTCCATTTTTTTAATTTTTTTTAATTATGCTTCTAATGCATTCTTTTACTTTTGCTTTGATCTGTTGATTATCGTGTCCATGTGGGTAGCGTGATATCTTGTAAAGTAAAGAGACAATGGAGCAAATCTACTTATGGTATTATTCCAAGAGTGAGCTATTTGTAGGTGTACAAGTAAATCTATCTAAGGAAACAAAATCATAAAATCCCTAAATATCTTATGATGGTGCTATCTATGTATACTATATGAATATGCGTCTATATATATTATGTAACACTCAGTATAAACAAATCTTTTATTTAGTGGCTTAATTCTAGAGTTTCTGTTGGTTTGCATGTGTTCTCTTCTGTATTTTTTTTAATATTATCAAGGTGAGGTGCCATGGTGTATGCTTTAAGCGGATGACATAGTCCTGATCGACGAGACTCGTAGCGGAGTTAACGCTAAGCTGGAGGGTTGGAGACATACTCTGAAGTCTAATGGGTTTAAACTGAGTAGGACCAAGATAGAGTACTTAGAGTATAAGTTTAGTGAAGCACCTCAAGAGGCTGGCTTGGAAGTGAGGCTTGGTACCCAGGCCATCCAAAAGAAAAGTAGTTTCAAGTATCTTGGGTCTATTATGCAAGGCAGCGGGGAGATTGACGATGATGTCACACATCATATTGGGGCAGGGTGGATGAAATGGAGGCTTGCTTCCGGAGTGCTACGTGACAAGAAGGTGCCACCACAACTTAAGGGCAAGCTCTACAAAGTGGTGGTTAGACCGACTATGTTGTATGGGGCGGAGTGTTGGCCAGTTAAAAAATCTCACGTTCAAAAGATGAAAGTTGCCGAGATGAGAATGTTGAGATGGATGTGTGGCCACACCAGGAGTGACAGGATTAGGAATGAGGATATTCGGGACAAGGTGGGAGTGGCCTCGGTGGAAGACAAGATGCGAGAAGCGAGATTGAGATGGTTTGGGCATGTGAAGAGGAGAGACACAGATGCCCCAATGCGGAGGTGTGAGAGGTTGGCCATGGATGGTTTTAGACGAGGTAGGGGTAGGCCGAAGAATTATTGGGGAGAGGTAATTAGACACGACATGGCACAGTTACAGCTTACCGAGGACCTGACCTTAGATAGGAGGGTTTGGAGGACCCAGATTAGGGTAGAAGGTTAGTAGATAGTCTCGTTATCCTGTCTTGTTAGTAGTCGCATTATCGTAGTATAATTTCTTGTGCTCTGATTTCTGCTATTATCTGTTATTTTCTGTGCTTTGATTATCTTATGTTATCTGTGTCGCTTGCGTTATTTCATTTCCATATCGCTTTGAATCTCTTAGCCTTATCTGACCTCTTTTTATGCTTTTTTATTGAGCCGAGGGTCTTTCGGAAACAGCCGTCCTACCTTGGTAGGAGTAAGGTGTGCGTACACTCTACCCTCCCCAGACCCCACGTTGTGGGATTTCACTGGGTTGTTGTTGTTGCTGATCCACTCTGTATGTAAAACATAGTAAAGCTTCCATGTTTCTTTGTGTGTCTCTGAGAGATAGTTGGGTGATCCATTAGCTGTATGTGTTTAGAGTGAAATTCCAAGAGAGTGGCAGCACACGGGGAAGTTAATAGAACAGAAGATGATGGGGAACCTATTCACAGTGCATCAGCTGTGGAGAACACTTTTCTTCTGTGACTCAGTAAAAGAAAAAGATTGATGGAACAATTTTCAAGATACATCAACTTTATGAGTCTCCATAGCACTGTAGACAAATGTTCATTTCTGTTTTCAGTTTTACTCTTTAACTGTTTGCTCATCAATGAGTAGAAGAGGGAAAATGAAGGGGCACTAAATATAAGTCTTGTTCTTAATTGGCTAACCTGACATTCTATTAGTTGAATCAAGAGTGGATGTGATCAAGCACTTATCGTAGTTCCTCTTTGCTTTTTTCCCACTCGCCCCAGTGCGGAGGTGTGAGAGGTTGGCCATGGATGGTTTCAGAAGAGGTAGGGGTAGGCCGAAGAAATATTGGGGAGAGGTGATTAGACAGGACATGGCGCAGTTACAGCTTAGCGAGGACATGACCTTAGATAGGAGGGTGTGGAGGACCCACATTAGGGTAGAAGGCTAGTAGATAATCTCGTTATTCTTCCTTATTAGTAGGCGCATTATCGCAGTATAATTTCTTGTGCTCTGATTTATGTTATTATCTGTTATTTCCTGTATTTTGATTATTCTATCTTATCTGTGTCGCTTTCGTTATTTGCATTTACATATCGCTTTGAATTTCTTAGCCTTATCTGACCTCTTTTTATGCTTTTTATTGAGCCGAGGGTCTTTCGGAAACAGCCGTCCTACTTTGGTAGGAGTAAGGTCTGTGTACACTCTACCCTCCCCAGACTCCACGGTGTGGGATTCCACTGGGTTGTTGTTGTTGCCTTTTTCCCTGGACATGGGTTGTGTCTGGGCTATCTTGCCTGGACCTTTATTAGTCCACCTAGACTCACGTCATGCATCAACCATTGGGTTACCTCATAGTTTATATTATTTATATTTGCTTTTTTCCTTTGTGTTTGTCCTTGTTACCTTATGTTTCTGTCCAGAAGTTAACTAAATGTCCTTGTTGCGCACTTCCCAGTGGAACTGTAAACTCCTTAGAAAAGTTTGTAGTCTTTGTTGCTAGCACATGCCATCAGTTAGTGCAAACAGTAAATGAAATCCGTTGATCCTTTTTTTTTTTGAGAATAGAATCCGTTAATCATTTTTCTTAATCCATCTTTTAATCTGTGGTAAGAACGCCTTTGACCCTTCTTACAAGGGATCTATAAATCATTCTTCTGAACTTATTTTTGTTTGTTTCTAACTTATGGTAACAATAACTTGGCCAAGCAAAACTGTCCTATCACCTTCTTAAGAGCTTGAATTCTGTCTGAAGTTCTTCATAAATAATCACAGTACTTTATGTGTGGATATGAATCTTAAGAGTCTTCTGATCATGAATCTGCTTGAGCAAGCTATTGTATGAACATATAATTGAGCGGACAATAAATTGTCTTTGTTTGAAATGACTACAGAGAAGTTCTTTAATATAAGCTGATAGCATGAAATAGGCAGTTGCCCTTGGGGTTAGTATTATGTGAGAGAATTCTTCATATGGAAGATTTATGGTTTTAATGCAACTTTTTTAAATTACCGATTAAAAGCATGCAACTTTTAAAAATTTGCAGTTAAAACCTTAAGAATATAAAAAACACATCGGATTGCATCTTGCTTTAGTATGCTAAGGTGAAAGTTCAAGCCTTCAAGGCACAGGTTAGCGATGAAGTAAAAGAGCAAACAGAAAATAGAAAGGATAAGCAACAATAAAGTAAACCTCAAACAACATTATTTACTGGAGTCAAACTAACAAGATTCCAAGAGTGAGTATCATTCTTCATATGGAAGATTTATGGTTTTAATGCAACTTTTTTAAATTACCGATTAAAAACATGCAACTTTTAAAAATTTGCAGTTAAAACCTTAAGAATATAAAAAACACATCGGATTGCATCTTGCTTTAGTATGCTAAGGTGAAAGTTCAAGCCTTCAAGGCATTTGATACTCACTCTTGGAATCTTGTTAGTTTGACTCCAGTAAATAATGTTGTTTGAGGTTTACTTTATTGTTGCTTATCCTTTCTATTTTCTGTTTGCTCTTTTACTTCATCGCTAGCCTGTGCCTTTTCTTGATAAAAGAAATATTTTTGGATAGAGCTGAAAGAACACAAATTTGATAGGAAAGAAGATCCTGATGCAAACTGCACAAAAGTTATTGTCTAACCTGACTTTGAACATTTGAACGCTTCCTATTTATATAGAAAAGTTTGCATGCGAACTTCCGGCTGGTTGATGACATGGAAACTAGTTTATAATTTGTTGTCTTAGATGAGACCAAAAGGACCATGATCTAGTTTCTTCATTGAGATGAATCTTTTAACCTATGCTATTACGCATGGCAATGGGCTCCAGGCCCTCTTTATCTTTTCTTTGAAAATTTAGGAGATAATCTAATGTTGCTTCTATGTAGCCAATATCAATTGTCCCCCATAGCTGATATCAGATCAGAGATGTTATGTTCCCGAAGAACCAAAACGATGTTGGATTTTCTTTCTTTAATTTGTTGTTCTGTGCTGCAGGGTTTTTTCAGTGATGATCTAATGCTTATTTTATTTGGATTTGTACTTAATTTGAAGAAAGCTTGCAATGCTCTTGGTTAAATAGATTGTTTAGTTTGTTTAAATAACTTAGTCCTCCTTGTCAAAAATCGAAAGCATCATTGTTTGATGATATTTCATTCTTAGTGTGTTTCTGATGGGAAAATTATTCCCTTTAAGCAAACTCTGTAAAACTTCTATTTATTAGCACGATTTTACTCCTAACTCTCGACATTTATAGATAGTGAGCCTGATCAACAACACCATTAGCAGGATTTTTTTCTCCTTAGGGGACTGTTATATGGTTTCTCATTTGCAGAACTGCAGTAGTTCTCTCTTTCAATTTGAATAATTTCAGGGAGACATAACTTTCGTAGGTGATACAACACGAAAAAACTTGCCTATATTTTAGTGCACTCAATGCGACTCGATGATCATTTCTTTGAATTATTTTTCCTCCTTAGGGAACTGCTATTCAGGCCCCTTGTCTTGGATAGATGGTGGCCTCAACATTTATTACAAAGTCTATCTTATTCTATGCTCGTTTAAGTTTATAACATATCAGCTAGGTGTTTTGACGAGCTAGATTGATTGAGAAACTCAAGTAATCATCGCAGAAACTTTTATTTCATCAACCTGAAGAATCTTTTACTGTCTGACATGGCAATAATATTGTGAACCATATTGTTTTACTTCACAAGTATGTATTTTGCATATCATATTCTCAGAAGACAACTTAGCGTATATTCAGTAATCAGTGTGTTCTGAAAAAAGGATCATCCTTTAGACTTGTGGCAACAATGGGACTCCTCACCACATATTTACCTCTCTTTTCCACCCAGCGTACAGAACCATGAACCAGAGAATCATTCATTAGTGTTGGACCTTCAATCCTCAGCTTGTAGCTTTGCTTTTCATACTTCTCTTTGAAAACCAACTTTTCAGGAACAACGCTAACTTTAAATCCAGGCATTGGAGTCAGCATTGCTGTATATTCTGACACGTTATCTCCTACATTAGTGACTGTCCTCTGGAATTCCTGTATCCTTGTAGGATCCGACTTGCTGCTGTTACTATTGAAATAGCCAATGAATGATGGATAGTTTAGGTCCAATGATGGGCTGGAGCAAGTATAAGAGGACCTAGTGATGGTTTTTATCTGTTCCGATGTCAGATTTAGAGCACAAAGAAGATTAATGTAATCTTGCGGAGTTATGTCATAGATGAGTCCAGGATCCATTGCCTTATCAGGATTGATATGGCCAGCTCCTATAGCAAGGGGTGTGGCAGCAGCATTCTGTTGACCTATGTCTTGGATGGGGCTCTGTGTGTTGTCCAACACATATGCTGTAGTCATCATGGCTGATCGGATGGCAGCAGGGCTCCATTCAGGGTGCGCCTCTTTCAGAAGTGCAGCTACACCAGCAGCATGTGGACATGACATTGATGTACCGGAATCAATGTTGAATATATTGTAAAGTTCAAATTTGTCACTCACTGATGCTATTGGAGGCCATGAAGCTAGTATTAAGTCACCAGGAGCTGTCAGGTCGGGTTTGAGGATGAAGGGGCAGTACTTTGATGGTCCCCTCGAACTAAAATGTGCTACTGCTGGTGCTGATTGGACACCAATTCGTGTCCCTTGGAGTCCAATCCTTGCTTTTGGCATGGAGCTGCAGTTGATGTACTTCAAAACTTCATCACCATCTTTGAGATTCAAAAAAACGGCTGGGAATTCTGTTTTGATGAATAATTCCACGTATGTGACAACGTCATTTGATATGAAGATAGCACCAGCAGCTTTTGAATCTCTCACATTGTCAACTTGGTTATCAATTAACCCGTTTTTGTCAAGGCAGACAACAAATTTGTCCGTGACGTTTTGAAATTCCTTCTTATCTAAGCATGTTTTAAGTAAGACAATAGAGGTATCGCTTGAACTGGAATTCCCAGCATAGAGAGAGAAACCTTCGATTGAAACTCCATTACCAAGAGTTAAATTCCTGAAAAGGGCGCGATTAACTGTGCTGGCAGCAACAGAGAGAATCCAAGGTGCCTCATTACTTAAAGATCGATCGTAAGACCCGCCATTTCCTGCTGAGGCGGAAACGAATATACCTTTCTCCATTGCTCTATATGCAGCGATAACAGCAGTATCCATATATAGTGGAGGTGGGTAGTCGAAGCCGAATGACAAGGATAAGACATCCACCTTATCCATAATTGCCTGATCCATTGCAGCCAGAATATCAGATGAGGCACCACCTCCACCCCAGAAAGCCTTGTACACGGCCACATGAGCCTTTGGCGCCACGCCTCTAGTACTGCCAGGGGCATAGTCAAAGTAAGATGCGCCCTCTACAAGATTTCCTGCAGCAGTTGAGGAAGTGTGAGTTCCATGTCCATCTGTATCACGGGGAGAATTCATTGTGATGGTAAGATTTTTCACTTTAGCAAGTAGGCCTTTGTTGTAGTAACGAGCTCCGATGAGCTTTTTGTTGCACAAAGAAGAATTAAACTGAGTGCCACTTACACATACTCCTTTCCATCTTGATGGAACCTGACTCATCCCATCATCACTGTAGCTTTTACTCTCTGGCCAAACCCCTGAATCAACTACACCAATGATAACACCTTTGCCATAGTCTGACTTTGGCCATGCACCAGACATTGAGTTGAGGCCAAGGAAGTAGGACGTGTGGCTCGTGTGAAGTTTTACTGTCATGTCCTTCACTGAATAAACATAGCCTGGAGAATTTTTGATGGCTTCGTGCTCAGAAGGAGAAAGACTTGCACTGAAACCATGTATGGCATCAGTATAAGCATAGACTAGTTTTGAGGAGGCCAGGGAGTTTCTGCTAATTGTACTGTCAAGACTTGAGCTGTCTAATACAGAAGCAAGAGTGGCCAAGTACCAAGCATGACGGCTAGAAAAAACTTTTGGCATGGCTGATGAATCCATATGGATAATATACGTTTCTGATTGACCCATTGTTGATGGAAGTAGAAGAATTAAGATGGCAAAGAAGCAAAGATGCATTGTGCTAGAATTAGCCATATTTCTGAGCAATGAATGGAGGAGGGGATAATTTCTTAAACTTGATGTTGTCTTACTTATATAGAGGGAGAGGTATTAAAAAGCCAAGGTATTTCTTTACTGCCATTTTACCCATCATCAACCCTTGAGACCTACGAGCTCCTAAAGCAAAGAAAGAAATAGACAGACTTAGACGAGGGCATCTTGAACCCCTCTCCCTACGGTCGAGTTAGCCCATGACCTCAAGATCACAATATTTCACTCTGTGCCAAACTGGGATATTACTGAAAACTGGCAACAAGTTTAATTTATCACCTTCTTCTACCTTAACAAGCTATCTTAAAAATTTACTTTAGTGGTATTTAAGCTTGAGCCTTCCGGGACTCGGCTGAGTCTAGCTTGAGCTTTACTCCGCCCATTGCTATCCTAGGTGACGAGACCTACTCTACTATGTTGCTCGAACTCTTCAAAAATGTTGTTGGAGGAGCGTGTCGATCCTCGAGAATTAGTGAATTTTCGGAGAATCCGGCATAGGTGAAGCAACATTTTTGGAGAGTCCGAGCATCATAGAGTCCAGTTGCCTCGACTTAGTAAAGTATTGGTTGAGCTAAACTCGTCTTTAATTCAGGTTGACTCCGATTAAGCTTTTTAGTCATTGCAAGAATTATCTTGCTTAGTAAATGTTACCTTCTTTAAAAAACAATTATCTTGCTTAGTAAATCAACACCATTTACTCATCATAATGCTTAATCATGGGACCTAAGATACAACAGGGAGTAGATCCATCATGTATCTATAGTCGCCAGAATGTAAGAATACTAGAACTACTATAGATTCAGTGGTCCAAAGAGTTGAAGTAATAATGTGATGTATAACTGAAAGCTCTCAAAATAAGTGGTCAATCGAAATCCTACGCCAGGTATCTCCCGTGAAAAATGTCATTCATCTAGCCAAATTCTGGAAATTTTAAAACAAACTTCTATCTTTACCAATCTTTTCCTTATTTAGCTCTTTCTTGTTCTTCCTTAGCACCACCATTTGATATAACCAGAAACTAAACCAGCAAATTTTTTCTACAATATGATCTTTTGATATTCAAGAAGAGCTTAGAATTAAGATGTTTAAAATTGTTAGGGAAACAAGCAAAATCTTACTCTTCCTCGTTTGTTTCTTAAGAAATTTCTCAATATAAAGGGATTTTGAACATGATAAAGGGTTATATATATCGTGAGATCAAGAATTACTGCAATATATCATTATGCATTGAAAAAAGTAGTTGGTTCTAGTGCTATGGTATAATACTGAAACGTATTGTCTGTAAAACATCATTAACATCAAGATCAGCAGCAGAATGTGGTGACAAAGAAATATTATTCTTAGACAAACTTAAAGTGACAAAGAAATATTATTCTTAGACAAACTTATGAAACTCTTCGTTACAAATGAAAAGTTAATGAGAGACGTTATCCTACAATTAGTGGAAATTGAAGAGGAGATCCACACGATTTACCTTCTTTTAAAGCTTTATATAGAAGTCCAATTGTTAGAACAAAATATGGTTTGATGTCTCTATCTTTTTTCCCACAACATACCATTAATCATTTTCAGAAGCGTCCACACCTTAGTTACTAAATTGTTTGAACCAGCAAAGAAATTGAATGGAAACTGGACATGGATATATTACCTAGTTGTTTCCATCTTTAACAAGGCAATTATTTTCTTTCCTTCGTCTCTAGTATCTTTTCTCTTGTGATCTTCTGAGCTTAACACCCTAGTAAATCTTGCTACTTAGAAGGTAATCACAAACGGTGTTATCAAAAGCGAAAAGCGCAAAAAACCTCTAAGGTCCTCTGGGCCTTTAAGCGCAAATAAAGCGTGGGGCTTTAATGAATAAAGATGCAAATAGAGAAAAAAAATACAAATATGTATGCGTAGTCCAAGATTAATAATCATAAGCATGAATACCAAATACATGGACAAAGAAATTGAAAAAAAAAAAAGAATACGATAAAGTAAAATATCAATTGTTTAGTATCGCATTTTCAAGATTATGCTTATTGGTAAGGAAAAGTATGCCTTATAGACTTGATGACGATACTGAAGCGCCCATAAAACGAGGCAAAGTGCTCAACATGTTTTGAGCCCCGCTTCAGGGCTTAAGCGCGCCTTTGACATTTGACAACACTGATCGCAAACGAGTGCTAATGTTTAGGTAGTTGAGTTGATTGTATCCTAAGTTTGCCTTCTTGATTGCAGATATTGGATACAAATCCCCAACTCTTTTTCCATCTCCAACAGCAAAGGCTGATAGAGTTGATAAGGAATGGAAAGGTTAAAGAAGCTCTGGAGTTTGCTCAAGAGGAACTGGCTCCAAGGGGAGAAGAAAACGTAATTATTCGTCTTTAAATACGATGTAATTTCCGTAAGTTTCTTCCTTAAAATGCAACATACATCTTCACTCAATTTATATTATCCAAGGAGAAAAGGAAGTCTTCAATCTGACTCACAGTTAAATTTCATATACCATCTGCGTCTCAAATCTTGTCTGGCTGGACTAATTATTTTCTGTACGTTAAAACCTATTGACTGGAGAAGTGTTTCCATGTTTTTTCTATTAACTAAATTATAATAACTCTACAGCAAACCTTCTTAGAAGATTTGGAGAAGACTGTTGCATTACTAGCTTTCGAAGATGTATCTAACTGCCCGGTTGGAGAGCTTCTAGATGTATCGCAGCGCCTAAAGACTGCAAGCGAGGTAAATGCAGCGATTCTCACCAGCCAAAGTCATGAAAAGGGTTAGTCCCATTTCCATTAAAAATTACTGTTGATATAGGTCTCTACACAGTTCTGTGGTGAGTTATTGTTATAGTTTAATTTGAACATTTTATTTAAAGATGATCAAGCTATTAAATGCTCTTTTAATGATTCATCTTGGTTATACAACAGATCCAAAGCTTCCAAGCCTATTGAAGATGTGTGGATATGGGCACAGAACCAGCTTGATGAAAAAGCTTTTTATCCTCGCGTAAACAATATGTCGACTGCATCACTTGAAGACCCCTCTGTCTAAAATAGGACTCACATTGCATCCCTGAATAGAGCTAAGGCAAGAAGACCTTGTACTCTTTTTTATTTATACCACTTGTCACTGGTTGTTTCATTTTCATTGAAATTTATGGTTTCTCAGGCATACGTTAGATTGGCAGCAGCCAAGGGTCTATCTGAAACAGCCTCTCTACCTCCCAAGGTAGGGGTAAGGTTTGCGTATACTCTAACCACCCCAGACCCCACTTCCGGGATTGCACTGGTATGTTGTTGTACGTTAGATTGGCAGCAGGTTGTGCAGTTAATTTGATGTACACGGACCTAGTTGTACCTTCCTATCTGAATCATGGTTATACAATCATTCAATCCGTTTGTGCTTTTCATTATGTTGTGTTTGGAGATTTGGAATTTGTGTGATTTTTTACCAATACTTATTCCATCAAGAACTTGTGAATTTGGTGTTATATGTAACTTGTTTAATTATTAATACACCACTTGATACCTCTGTTTTTTAGGAGGCATTTGCGTCAAAATTAGGAAGAGCTTTTGCCATAAATTAAAAAAAATCTCAACCTTTTCATTTTCCACATTTTGGTAAAAGCTGTTCTTTAACCTAACACCAAAATATGAAGTTTTTTCAATATTTTGAAGCTAATGCTGACTTAATCATTGAAGATAAAGAGGTTAAATATATCCCTGAAGTTTCCAATGAGGTTTAGCTTAATGGAGGTGTTGTAACTTTTACGTATCTCTCTTTCCTTTTTTTCTCCCTTTTGATTTTTTACTTGTTTTGGACGTTTGTTATTGTATTGTATTATGTTGTTATTTTAAATACAATGTTTGTTTTGGTTGTTATTTAAATTTTATTGTATTGTATTGTATTGTTAAATTCATCGTTACATAACAACGAAAAGTCTCAATTTGTGTAACAACGGATTTAGTGTTATCGCGTCATTAACTTATTTATTTTTTCTCATTTTGTCTTTATTCATTTTCTTTTAATCATATTTTATCCTTAAATCCTATCTTTTTATGATAGTTCTATACTATCCTGCTTTTCTTGTAAGTCTATCCTTGAAATCGTTGATGTCTAACATTATATAATGACGGAAAACGATACGATCTATCCAAATGTTGTATTAGTCAAAACAATATAGTTCAATACGACACAATAGGATATAATTACATTATGAAACAATACGTAACAACAATTCAAACAAAGTGTAATTCAAGAACATTCCTTGGGCCATTTTTCGCACTATTACTCAAATGGGCCATATTTGATATTGGGACTGCTTTGTGCTCAATCCAATAACAGCTAACCCCTTGACATTTTTTCATTTTTTTGCACGGACTGCCCTTCTTTTGGGGTGGTCTTTAAATTTTGCCCTTCGCTTGGATACCTGAGGTTCTGGGTTCGAACCCTCGCTCAGGCATAAAATAAAAAAATAATTTCGCAAGGTAGGGCTGGGGGAGTGTATGCCGGTTCCGGCATACAATCCTTAAGGAAAAACTAAAGTTATGCCGGAGGGGGCAGACTTTGCCTTGAGACATATATATATATATATATATATATATATATATATATATATATTTTACTTTTCAAGGCAAACTTTTAATTATGCCTTAAGGAAAAGTTCTGCCTTATGGGGCATACTTTTAGTTATGCCTTAACTAAAAGTGTGTCCCATAAAATATAACTAAAAATATGCCCCATAAGGCGGAACTTTTCCTTAAGGCATAACTAAAAGTTTGCCTTGAGGAAAAGTTCTGCCTTATGAGGCATACTTTTGGTTAGACCTTAATTAAAAGTCTGCCCCATAAGGCATAGTTCCTTAAGGAAAAGTTTTGCCCCATAAGGCATAACTAAACTATGCCTTGAGGAAAAGTTATGCGCCCTCCGGCATAACTTTAGTTTTTCCTTAAGGACTTTATGCCAAATCCGGCATACAATCCTTAAGGAAAAACTAAAGTTATGCCGGAGGGGGCAGACTTTGCCTTGAGACATATATATATATATATATATATTTACTTTTCAAGGCAAACTTTTAATTATGCCTTAAGGAAACGGTCCGCCTTATGGAGCATACTTTTAGTTATGCCTTAACTAAAAGTGTGCCCCATAAAATATAACTAAAAGTATGTCCCATAAGGCGGAACTTTTCCTTAAGGCATAACTAAAAGTTTGCCTTAAGGAAAAGTTCTGCCTTATGAGGCATACTTTTGGTTATGCCTTAATTAAAAGTCTGCCCCATAAGGCATAGTTCCTTAAGAAAAAGTTTTGCCCCATAAGGCATAACTAAATTATGCCTTGAGGAAAAGTTATGCCTCCTCCGACATAACTTTAGTTTTTCCTTAAGGACTTTATGCCGGATTCGGCATACACTCCCTCCAGCTCTGCCTTGCGAAATTATTTTTTTATTTTATGCCTGAGCGGGGGTTCAAACCGAGAACCTCAGGTATCCAAGCTAAGGGCAAAACTTAAAGACCACAAATATGAGGGGCAAAATTTAAAGACCGAAAATATGAGGGGCAAAATTTAAAGACCACCCCAAAAGAAGGGCAATTCGCATTTTTGGCTCGGATTGCCATTCTTTTGGGGCGGTCTTTAATTTTTGTCCCTCAAATTGGTGGTCTTTAATATTTGTCTTTCGCTTAACACCAAAGATCCTGGGTTCGAATCCAGACTCAGTTATAAAAAAAAAAAATCGTAAGGCATAAGTTGGAATTCGCAGGGCAGAAGTTGGGATTCGCATGGCAGAAGTTGGAATTCGCAAGGCATAAGTTGGACCCCAAAAGTTAGGCCTTAAAGCAGAGTTTGAAACCCAACTTATACCCTGCGATTTTTTTTAAATTTTTACTGAGCGGGGGTTTGAAGCCGGAACCAAGGAGCTTTTAGCGAAGGATAAAAATTAAAGACCACTGATTTGAGGGGCAAAAATTAAAGACCACCCCAGCGAAGGGCAATCTTGCAAATTGCCCACCTGTTGAAACGAAAAGTAGATGGGCCCAATTAGATTATTTGAGCCCACTAACACTATTATCCTCGCAATTTTTTTGTTTCCCATTCGGTGTCCAATATCGGCTTTGGGACTAGATAAATCTGGATTCGCATCAGCAAGCTCTACTTGGGGGTTAAAGCAATCCATACCAAAGGCGACTTCATTCTTGAGGCTCGAATTTGATATCTCTTATTAATGATGAAGAGACATTTAGCGCTCCACCACAATCATTGGTAGCAGCATCCTCAGAATTCATTGGATTGTCTTGAGTCTCGATTGTTGTTTTCAGATTCATCCTAAATGGAGTTCGACTTCGATTTTTAGCTTGGGTTTTTATGAATTGGTTTCAGAAGGTAATTGTGCGTGGTAGAATTTAGTTTTTACAAACTTCTAATAGATCCTTCCAATATTCAAAGTAACATGGTTTAATACAACAAGCAAATTGGACTAATCCTTATTTATTACTCCAGTAATCTTTACATTTGAATTTAAGTGGAGTTGGGAGTTGAGAGATAGAGCTACGGGATCAGTTCAAACTTCAAATACGTAGTGCTTTTATATGTATTTTCTGTCTCATGTAGTTACTTAATTGAAAGCGGAAAAACAATTAGTAGTAAGCATTGTTTTAAAAGGCAGTGTCAGGACTCGCCCCGAGGCTCGCCTCGGGGCAGGGCAGTGGCAAAACGCCCTGGGGCTAACGTGCGGGGCTTAGTTCCGATGAGGCTTACGCCTTAAGCGCCCAACCGTACGCCCTAAACACGCCTAACGCCCAACGCCCAGGGCTCGCCTAACAATTCTTACACAAATTATATTTTAAATTCCTTAATTAAAATCATTCACCCTCATAATTGTTTAACAAAATAATGATACTTAATAGTTTTTCATCTATAGAAATAGAAGATTGGGTGTAACTCATATAACAAGTCGTAGTATTGGATATTTTCTATTTGAGAACGTCGTGAGAGTGAATATCACTTAATTTTTAAAAAAAAAACACATAGCGGAATTGTATATTTTCACCTGTCATTGGTCATAAGTCCTATGTATCAGAATTATCATATAATTTTATTTTTTGTTCATGAAGAAGTTATGTTTTAATTGTAATATTGATAAATTTTATTGATTATTTGCTTATAGGGAGATAAAATGAATAGTATGATAGTAATAGTGTTTTAAGAAACTGTGTTTTTTTCCGTGTTTGAAAGTTAAAATGTTAGAATTGTTTTGCATTTCATAATAGCTTTTATTTCATTGTATTATTTAAACTTGTAAAATTATGTTATATATAATTACAAGTTATAAGCGGTGTATAATGGATTGCTTTGATCATTTTTTTGTGAGGATCAAGCGCGCGCGCGCAATCACACACACACATACATACATACATACATATATATATATATATTCATTTATTTATAGTTTTCTTTTTTTTTATGTAATTTTACCTATTTAAAAATATTTATTGTAATTATATTATTTTAAAAAATACTAAAAATTAAATACCCATGAGGCTTACGCCCCGTGTCTCGAGGCGTATGTAAAACGCCCCGTCTTACGCCTCCGCCTTTTAAAACACCGGTAGTAAGTAGTAACTACCGTCTACCAGTGGTTAAGAAATCACGAAATTCGAACTGGCGCACTGTACTTTCAATTGTGAATTCTTGTTAATGTAAGTGTTTCTCGAAGACATTTGTGTTTATATAAGTAGTAGGCCTGCAAGCCTAAAGAAGATAAAAGAAGATCTTCATTGAATATTAGAAAAAAAGGACAGGGAAAGATATTACTAACGGCAAAGGCTCGAATATGCGCCCGAACTATACGAAATTACACATATTTGCCCGTCATTAAAAGGTTGGTGCAAAGATGCTCCTATCATTTTTTTTTTTTTTTTGCTATATATGCCCTTGAGTTAACGGAAAATATTAGAGAGCATATTTGTTCAATTTCGCATAGTGAAGGGGCATATTTGATCCATTGAAATTCCTGAATATTATGGTACAAAATATCATTGCATTTCAAAACATAAAAAAACATTTGTAATTACAATCCATCCACTATTGCATTACATCAAAATTATACAACTAAAAGAGCAGATGCAATTACAACCATCTTTTAAAGACTGTTTTCACAAACAAGAGCACCATTTCTCCTTTTCAAAAGATTTTTTACTAATGATAATATCATTTTTATTTTTCAATTTGTTAATGATCTGGATAGTTCTTTCTGGATATTTTTCGTCTTCTCAGTCCCAATATCTACACGATAATGGATGCAACAATTGCCGCAATAAAACATAAACATAAAATAGGAGATAACTTACATTAGACTTATGACACATGAAAAAATGTCTCCCGCAGTGCTAAAATTTTTGATAATAATAATAGAAAGAGTATCACATTTTAAGCATTTATACGGTTTCTTACGTAACATTCAATGTGGTTTGGCCCTTTCGCGAATTTCACGCATAATCGAAATTTAGTAGAATTATTTGAAGTCCATAAGTGAGATGGAGTGCAGTAACTCCATGTCCACAAACCCTTCCACAACTCCACATCCACAAACCCTTCCACAACTATTTAAAGAAATCGAAGCTTCCGACATTTCATAAACAAGTGAAAGAATAAGAGAGAAAAGTGAGGGGTTGTACGATAAGTGTGGAGTTTCAAAATGCAGTTGCAATAAATCATTAGCTAGCATAAAGTGCACTATAAAAAAATCTGAGAACTATTTGTGTCATAATATTCAGGAATTTCAATGGATCAAATATGCCCCTATACTATGCGAAATTGAACAAATATGCCCTCCAATATTTTCCGTTAACTCAAGGGCATATATAGCAAAAAAAAAACGTTAGGGGCATCTTTGCACCAACCTTTTAACGACGGGCAAATATATGCAATTTCGTATAGTTCAAGGGCATATTTGTGCCGTATTACTAATACTACTTAAAAAAGAAGTTGTTTCTTGATAATAGCAAAGTGCAATAGTATACAATATGTAAAGCACCGAATCCATGCTGGGCTCGACAACTACAATGTTGCTAGATTCGCACATGATGTAATTTGCACCCTTTAATAGTGCTACTATATATTATCCTATTTCTAGTCTGATTTATTGGTACATAAAAGAGTATCTCATTTGGATTTGCTCCCTTTACCTTTTTCTAACTTTTTCAGAGTGGGATGCACACCCAAAGTTCATAGTGGGAGTTTCCAGACCTAAAATAAATATATTTTCTTGTGGGGTTTAATTATGCTAAAAAAATAAATGTCGTAAACATAAGTACTCCTATTGGTATACATGATTTATTGCATACATAAAATATTATGTAAAAACGAGCATGCGATGATCATCTCTTAGTCATCCGCTCCAAGCAATTTAATAATACATTTTTTCCCAGCTCTTGAATCAGTGATATGGTAACCTCCCTAGGAAAAGTTTTGCCATATGTGTTCATACTTTAGTGATGCATAATTGCTGTGGAAGAGTATCTACTTTTTCCATATCTACTCTCTTTAATTTTATCTTCTCATGGTTTTAAATTTCTATAGGGAAGTCATGGAACTACGGTAAAATTGTTTTAGTGTGAACCGTAAATTACATATTCCGTCATCAAATTAGCCACCTATCTTTTTATTAGGATAGACTTCCTATATATATCACACCGCCTTCGATAATTTTCGGTTTTAGAATTTGTCGAGACTTTCCTAGTATTTCTAGTTAAATCTTTTTCTGTAACTTTGCTCCAATCTAACAGACAAAAATATTTGACAGAAGCCAACAGTGGTCACTATTGGCAAACTAAAAAGACCAAAACTGCTCGGGAGTCTATTTCAGGAACTACTTTAAACATACCCCAAATATAAGGACATTTTTGTTATTGTCCTGCATTGCTAGTGTCTAGTTGTTGTATTGTTGAAACAGAAATGATAAGATTTTCTTCCCCGGTCTATAATATATGGCCCAAGAAAGAGTTATAACGAAAGACAAAATTACAGGCTACATGTGAAGCCCGTGGATGATGTTTCTTAAGGTTGATGGATGATTACCTTATGAACCAACAAAATTTTCTCCTTCTATGTATTCGATAAACCTTTAAAATGTTAGATCCTTTTAAGATCCTCTTACTCATAGTAACCGCCTTAGGCTAATGCCAAGTAATAAAAAAGACAATCAGTAAGAATCAAACTATTCGATACATTCTAATAAAAGCATAAGATTGCAAACATTGGATGCTACCATTAACGATGCTAACAAACAATTTTTCATAGGGTTATCCGTCCTATAATTAAAAATCTTACATATATGAAGCTGAACATATTTATCATCCTTTGAACACAAAAATACTAGTTACTACAACTCTCATCAATTCTTGATTTGAAGACATCGAGGGTGGGTAAGTTTTCTTCAGTCAACTTATGGGTTCTCTTACCTTCCCATCCCCATCCCGAGCAGCACCGCAATCGCCAGAAAATTCCACGTCGAGGTATTCTATTTTTGCCTCATTTTGTTCGACAATTGTGACAAGTGATGCCACTGTCACAAATTGGATAGCATGTTATGATCCTTCTAACAACACTTGGAGTTATGTTACATCGATCCCTGATTTACCCGAAAACCATGTACTCAAGGACTTCGCTATGGTCTCAGCCTCAAACTCACTTTATATTATTGGTGGTCGACTCTGTCGAAAAGAGAAAACTCAAAATGCCCAATATGGGAACGATGAATTTTTTGATAGCGACATTGATGTGCTATCATCGGTGTTACGTTATGACATTAATTCTAATCAGTGGTCAAAATGTGCACCACTTAATGTACCGCGTTACAATTTTGCATCTGTTGTTAAGGAAAATAAGATTTATGTAGCTGGAGGGCAGTCAACGTTAGGTAGTGCTAGGGGCACTTCATCATCTGAGGTTTATGATCCTTTAATTAATGATCAATGGACATTATTGCCTAACATGAATAGGTCAAGGTGCAAATGTGTTGGTGTGACGTGGCAAAGGAAAATCCACGTGGTTGGTGGATTTGTACAAGGTGGAGGGTTTTCGCAATACGTGGACCGTTGTTCAGCTGAGCTGTATGACATGTCAAGGGGACAATGGGACCTTGTGGCAGGGATGTGGCAATTGGATGTGCCAGCTAATCAAATTGTAGAGGTAGATGGTAGGCTATTTAGCTCTGGGGACTGTCTTAATGCATGGAAAGGTCATATTGAGGTCTATGACGGGAAACTTAATATATGGTACATGGTTGAAGGTTCACAAAAGAATATTTTCCCCTTTGAAGAAAATGGACAACCTATTCATCGACTATACTTAACAATGGCCTCAGTTGGGACACATTTGTATTTCTTGGCAGGTTATCGGACCGTCGATGATCCATCAAAAACGATATCAACTGTATATTCATTTGACACATCAACAACAGGAGGTGCATGGAAGAGCTTCGAACCAATACAAGAGGAAGGAGAAAGAGAGTTATGTAGTCATTGTTGTGTTGTCCAACTCTATTAGGGTTAGAGACTTTCCCAAACAACAAACAAAACAAAAGTATTGGACCATCTAGATATTGTATAATCTTGTTTCACTACCTTTGGGTTTTTCTTTATTTCTTTTTCAGTATAAGTATCAGTCTTATGTATGATTAAGAAGAATTTAATAATTAACTATGGGAAGTTTCGACCAAGCACTATCGATCAATTTTTCTCTGGAATAATCATCATAACTTGTTTTTCAAAACATAGAAGAAAAAGAGTTGGGGAAATCCCTTTTTCCTTCACTAGAGGAAACAACCAATACATTGTGTTTGCTCAAATTAGGAAAGACTTAAGTAAACACGATTTGATAATGTCTTGCTACCCAGCTCCTTATTAGTATTGGCTTTATGCTTTGTATAACATTTCTTATATTAGCCAATAAATGATGCTGCTGCTGGACCAATGGCCCTACTTAGGCTATCAAACAGGGATGTCCATGGCAATTAATAAGGGCTCTCCCCCTAATTACTAGCATGGTATCCATTTTTTAAAATTTCTTTTTGGGATTTGGCTTAGTGCTAGTACTAGATTAAAAGATTTGGTGACACTCATTAGTGTGCTGAACTATGATTAACTGCTTTTTGGCTTGTCTGTAATCAGTAGTCTTCCAAGATACAAATGATGTTTGCTTTATATCCCCCGAGTGCCTCCTTTCATGGATCTTGCCTAAAGAAGGTGAAACTAAAAGGGCAAAACTAAATATCAACTTCATTTTTATTTCTCTCAACTAATAACATGAACAAAATCTGTACGTTGAGATCCAAATTGTAACATTTATTCTAGACTCGTGGTCACATTTTATATATATTTGTTACAATATTTTCTTTGGTTCTGAAAATTATGTGAAAATAATTCTGTCAAATTAAATGTTGTAACAGCGTATCATCCTTTAGATTTTCAGATTCTAATAATCCGAAAGAGCATGATTGATCCGACATAGATATGGGCCTAGACTAGAAGGATCAAAAAGAGATGCAAACAGTGACCAACTTTATTACTTTATGTTACAACATCCAAAGAGAGTTGCAATTGACTCAAAAAGCAAAAAACATCTCATTAAAAGAAGAGAAAAGACTCAGGAATTTTTCTCTCTTGCCAATCAGATGACCAAATTGCCAGGATGCTGAGGGACAAACTGTGAGAATTTTGTCCCAGTTGTTTGAGAGGTTGCTATAACCATTTTTTACATAAGAACAATTTTTTTCTTTTCGAGATGATTCGTGATCAGAGGAAGATATAGTATTAGGTATGGATTCGGATTAATCCAGTAATTTTTACTTACATTTTATATTTGTATTAAAAATAAACCTTCTAACTAAAACGAGCTATGAGCCTATGAGCTAAGTGCAAGTTCGACAGAATCCATAAACAATAAATCACAACTCCGTCTCTATTTCTATCCTCTTTTGACAATAATATTCTCGGAACCTTTTTTTAAAAAAAAAAAAAAAATCTCCAAGAATCATAAATATATAGACTTCCACTTGCGATTTTGACAGAATCAATAGTTTGGCGTAAATTTTATATTTGTATTAAAAAAATTCACTTAATATATAAATAAATAATTAATAAAGATTAAATAACTTTCTTTTTCTAGAACAGTAGAATCTAAAATTTATAAACTCAAAATTCTATTTTCGCCTCTATATATTATTTTCTTAAAATTTTCAGAGAAAAGGAAAAAAACAACCAGTAAAAGGAATAGATCAGTCTTCAACTAAACCCTGACCTAAAAGCTCATCCCAATCAGTGATATTCATATTGGCGCACGGAAAAGTTATGTACGCTGCCAGACGCCATCTCACGTGTGATCCCTGTTCTTGCGCATGCGCTTCCCTCTTTTGACTCATTTAGCTTCTTGACTTGACCATCCTGTTTCATCTCAAAATTAATTAGTGTACTCGGTCTGTCCCATAACGAGTGTTATCTTAATAAAAAAAAAATTATTCATAATAAATACTTCCTTCGTTTCAATTTATATGAACTCATTTGACTGGGCACGACATTTAAAAAAGAGGAAAGACTTTTGAGACTTATGATTCAAAATAAGCCTTGAAAATTTGTGTGGTTGTAAATCATTAATAAAGTAAATTTTTTTCCAAATTAGAAAAGAGGTCATTCATTTTGGCACGGACTAAAAAGGAAATAGGTTCAAACAAATTGAAACAGAAGAAATATTATCTTAGGAAATCAAGATATAAATTGGTTAGTTTTTTTCAACTCTACCCTTAGATAAAAAATAACAAGTTAAAGTAACATCTAAATGATGATGGGAAAATCACATAGTAATTTGGTATTGTTGGATTTTCAATGTCAAAAAGATTACTACTTGTGCATGCTCTAATCAGAGGAAAAAGTAATTTACGCTTATTATATAGAGGTAATTTAGTAAACTTCATATTGCATCATTGGTTTCTTAATATGCGTGTTTTTTACTAAGGTAACACTTATTATGTGACGGATGAAGTAGTAAAAATTAAAAAAAGAAAAGAGAGTTTATCATGCAAAATTAGTTTGGACATGATACTTAATTTCAGGTGAAATATTGAATGGCTATTTCAAGTAAAATCTTCATCTTTCAATTCATCAAAAAACAAAAGTTGCTTTCACAAACTTTAAGATATTTAATATCCCAACCAATGGGGGTCAACGTCAAACCCCCCAATGGCTATAGACAATGGTCTATGGAATTAATTTAATTAAAAAAATATATATATATCCCAACCAAAGTACTATCAGAAACATTTTTTAATATCAACTTAAAAAGATTCTATTTCGACTACGACATAAATAATACGGGTTCGTAAGTTCTTTCAAAATTTTAAACTCACAAATCTTTCTCTACATTCACAAATTTATTAGCAGTATCAAAAAACAAGTAGACGTTTGGATAATATTTCAGTTGGGCAAAAACATTTGTAAAAACTAAATATTTGTGAGTTAAAACCAGTATTACACTCAAAAAACATTAAACATATATAATTTCTACAATCTCTTTTTTTTTTTAAGCCCTCCCCTCGTGAGCTCCCTTTTTACTTCACTCAAACTCACAACCTTCAGTTAGAAGTTAGAAATAGAAGGTGCTTATCATCGGAACAAGTTACTCTGTCACAATCCTTTTCTTCCGATTTCAATTTATAAAAATATTTCCAACTCGAAACTTTAATATATCTACAAAAGAGAATCAAATAGAGTATAGGATAGAAATCTTAGCCGTTGACAGGTGGGGACAGCGACCCTCCAATTTTGTTGGTGGAAATAAGGCAAGTCCGACAATTTTGAGAGCTGACATGTCGGCTAGACCCTACGATAGATAGAATATTTCTTTACTTTGACTAATTTGCCCTTTCTTGGGGTCATCCAGACAATTAAAGCTCATGCCACGTGGCCTTGATGAGCTGGAGATACGTTTCTGACATGTATGATAAAATAAAAAGATTTTTGAGAACCACAAAGGCAGAGATATGATTTACAATTCATTAAAGCAGCTAAGGATCTTTTATGAGTCCGGAACTAAAATGCCAAAAAAAAAAAAAAAAGCAATGTTATCAAAATGCCTTTAGCGTAGTAATTTACTACGCTAAAGCACTTAACGGGGACGGTTCCGTTAACTGCTATATTACTGCGCTAAAAGCATTTTGGTAACATTTTTTTTTGTTAGGATATTTTAGTTCAAAATGTTTTTTTTGGGCATTTTGGTTCCAGACTCTTGGGCGTTTAAGCCCTACTGACGCTAACTTGTGTTCTAGTGCTTCAGCTTCCCTAACACGCCAATCCCACTCCTCTCTCATTTTATTATTGTATTCTCGATTGAATCTGTCGTTATGGTTATTTGAGTAATGAAAATCATCATCACCTAGTTCCCAGGTCCTACCCATTGCTTCAAAGATGTTTGCTGGAGTGAACGATATAACACGATTAATATCTCTAAATTGGTCAAAAAATGACATCGTAACTCAATTTTGTGTGGAATGTTGTGTTGGTAACAGTTATTCGTCAAATTACGTTATATAAAGTTTGATTCGAATCATAACGTTTTTTTATTTGACAGTTGTGGTGACAATACGATGCAGCGGCATAGCGCAGTAAAATAATGCGTTATACCAGTATAACGCATTAAATTAGTACGTTATTCTGACATAACGCATTATTTTACTGCGTTGTGACAGAATAACGCAGTAATTTACTGCGTTATACTGGTATAACGCACTTATTTCATGCGTTATGCAACACTCCATACATAATTTGATTTGACGTAACACTGCAAGACACTGTAATTGCATGCATGCGTTGGTTCTATATTCAAACTTCAAATCCTATTAATACCGAGTTCGTATAAGGCAAAAAAAAGTATAAAATTCTTAGTTTCAACTAGTTTTAGCATTTTGTATCCCTCCTCAGTTATTCAAAATATGGCAGATGTTCCAAGAATTAGCGTTTCTTTATTCTGGGACGAACAACTTATATTCGAGGAAAATAATTTACGCTACGATTCTCCCCCAAAATACCATGTTAAGTTTCCACTTGACTTAAAATTCTCAAAACTACTCCAAGCCTTGTATAATAGACTACAAGTTAGTAGAAGTGATTTTGATCTAAATATAATTGGAAAATATCCAGTGTCATTTACGCCGCAAGGTGTAACTAGTTATGGACAGTGGTACATTCAAGACGATGATTCTTTGACTGATTATTTGAAGGCGCCTTATGATTATAGGCAATGCATAACTTTAATTGTCCTTGAAATGTATATAGAGAAGGTGCCCATTAATCGACTTGAGGAACCCCTAAATAGACCTCGTCGGGAAGCCCCGTCTATAATTCAGGCCGAAGGCACTCAAGCGGAACCTACTTATCAACACAATTACCCTGACATGAGTACCTATGAAAGCATTTTGACTAGCCAAATGCCTCTGGATAGTTTAAGTCAGCAATTTGACGGGCAGTGGTAAATATTCATTTTTTACAATATTATTATTATTATTATTATTATTATTATTATTATTATTATTATTATTATTATTATTATTATGTGTAGTGGCACTTGAATGCTACTAATGATGTCGATTATATTATTTAGGGGTTATACACCTTATATGGATCATATCGGACGGTCTCCTCAATCGGGATGGAGGAACTAGGTTGGAACATCCTCAGCCTATCCAACAACTCAAAGTGATGGTCCTTCCTTAAGTTTCGGTGCAGTTGATTAATATCGATACGTCTATTTTTTTAACATCAATAGTGTTATTTGATGTGTAGTAGTTAAAACACCCTAATTTCTTATGTAGGGAGAATGTGGTGGTTGCACCAAATTATAGGCAAAGGCCTGCTATGGATGGTCCGGATTATCCGAATTATATAGTGACATCATCCAGCGATAGTGAGGAAATACCTAATGCGGAGCAAAGTGACGATGAGCAAAGTGACGATGAGATTGAGGTTGGAACTAATCCTCAACATCAAGTAGAACTGTTGCAAGACATGATGGATAGTCCAGCACACGAGAAGGAACTGAATTCACAGCAATCATTTGAACAGCAAGAGTCGACTCCGGTTCAGCCGCAAAGCCAATTTCAACAGTAAGAGTCGACGCCGATTTAGTGGCATTCCGATGAGATCCCCTTTCTTGATCATCTTCAAGATCGCCCAGATGCCTTTGTCTTTACTAGGGATGATGATCATATTCGGCGAAGTTTGTGGAAAGGGGATGATTTTTAGCTCCAAAAAATCATTGCAAAGGGCTGTTAAGATTTATTGCATCCAAGGGATGAGGGAGTTTAAAGTTGACGATTCCACACGAAAACTTTGGCGATTAGTCTGCAAGTGAAAATATCAAGGCTGCGAATGGATGCTCCGTGGTAAGGAAATTGCTGAAAAGATGTGGACTATTTCAAAGTTCTACACAAAGCACACTTGTGATATGGGTGACCTCCCATATGATCATTGCAATCTAGATACTAATTTGATTGCGCGTGTATTAGTTGGCGACATTGGAAAAAACCCAAGGTATCCCTTTCGCCTAAGTTTATTTTATTTTTGGTGTTAATATAATGTTCCTCGTTGTTATATGCTGATATTTTAACTTTTGAGGTTCCCTATTAAAGATTGTGTTACAGCCGTCCTGAAAGTACATAGCAAAACTGTTACTAGGAGGAAGGCGTATCTTGGGCGTAGGCGTGCACATGATATAGTCTACGGCAATTGGGAGGGCTCTTTCAAGAAGTTGCCGAGATACATGGCGGCTCTACAACACTTCAATCATGGTACTGTTGTTGAATGGAAGCTCAAATCGAAGCCTGGTGTGCCCGGTAATATTTTTGATTTTGTGTTTTGTGCATTCAAACCATGCATTGATGGTTTTGCTCATTGTCGGCCTGTAAGATCAATAGATGGAACATATATGTACGGGAAGTATGACATAAAACTGCTAATAGCAGTTGGAATGGATGCAAATGGAGTTATATTCCCTCTAGCTTTTACAATTGCAGCTAATGAGAGCATTAGTACGTGGGGTATGTTTTTGAACTACTTAAGGCAACACGTTATTAAGGATCGCATGGGAATCTGTGTGATATCAGACAGAAATGCTGGCATATTGCACAATATGTTCAATTTGCAGGGGTGGCAGCCACCCTTTGCCTACCATCGTTATTGTTTAAGGCATTTGAAGGCAAACTTCCAAAAGGCATATCGAATCCCAGCACTTTGCAATTGGATGTGGGCGGCTACAACAGAGCATCAGGAGAAGAAGTTTAACCTGCAGATGGACATTATTAGGCGGGCGAATGAGGAAGCCTTCCACTGGTTGAATGCAATTGATAAAGACAAATGGACATTACACCAGGATGAAGGTAGGCGATGGGGTATGCTGATAACAAATAGCTTTGAGTCATTCAATGGCTTGTTAAAATCTGCACGCGGACTACCCGTCACCGCAATGGTGAGAATGACATTTAAGCAGGTTGTGAAGCGGTTCGTCACTAGATCAAAAGAGGCCAAAGCATATGCAACAGAAGGTCTAAGATGGATGCTAAAACCGTCAAAACTGTTCGAGTACCACAAATATAAGGCTCAGAAACATGACCGGATGAAGTACAACCCTGCAGAGCGCATATTTGAACTCACAACAAGTGTGCACCAAGGTAAAGGAGGTAATGTCCACACAATGTGTGAGATTCCAAGAACATGCACATGCGGCAAGTGGCAATCATATCACATGACATGCTCTCATGCCTTCAAGTGTTTTATCACAATGGGAAAGAACGCCTCCTCGTACATGGTTGAGGAATATACAGTTGAAAATTGTGCAAGAACGTATGTTAGAAGGTTCTATCCACTTGGCAGTGAGAGTTATTGGCCACCGGATCCATTTTCAATGGTTGCAAATAAAGCATTTATCCGTAAATTGAGAAAGAATGCATACTCGCATATTCATAATGAAATGGATGTTCCGCCGGGGAGATACACTCGAAAATGCTCATTTTACAATTATGTTGGTCATGATAAGCGCAAGTGTCCTGTTACACCTTGAAAAATTTTCCGTTGGTACGCAAGTGAACGATCTAGTAAGGAATAGCATCTGATAACCCTAGTTGAGATCTTAAAGATGTTAGAGATGAGGGAAGAGGATTTGCCAAGAGAAGGCAAAAATATTTAATAAGTATGGGAAAAAGGAATTACGAGCAATGAGTTAGCAAAGACTTAATGATGTCTTGGAGAAGAGTTATAATGTCCCTTAGATCGATAATGAAGTGTTGAACAAGTGTTAAGAAGGTTCCATAAGGATCGGAGATCAAACGAAGTGACGAGAACAAGTTCAGTGGACTGATGGGTTATACGGCTCATTATACGGACCGTATAATGTTTTACGGGCCGTATAATGGACCGTAAAACCATCACAGAGAAGGTTGCTCGCTGGTGAAGTTTTACGGTCAGTTATACGGACCGTAAAATCATTTTACGGACCGTAAAACGGTCACAGCGAAGGGTGCAGGACAGGCTCATTTGACGATAAACTTTACGGACCGTATAATGGTTATACGGACCGTAAAACGTACCGTATAATGGATTCGATAGATCAGTTGAATGTTATTAAATAAGGGACCAAGTTCACAAAATCATTTCCACATTTCATCTCTCTCTCTAAAACATCTCTCTACATTTATTATACAAGTTTTCAAAGATTATAAGCCATCAACAACATTAAATAAGTGAATCAAGAGTAAGAACCCATCAAAGATCATCTAAAGTCAAGAGATCCAAATGGAGGAAAACTAGGGTTTTGCTCAAAGTGGAATATTATCAACTAAGGCTCGTTCCTACAACATCTAAGGTAAGATTCATGATATTTATATATTGTTTAAGGTGTTTGATAGTTGAAATGCTTAGTCACTAGAAGAGTATAGCAAAATGGGTCAAGGATGATGAATAGTGACGTTTTGAGAACATAGTTTGAATTGAATCATGATTGTTGTTGAGTTGTGATATGAATGTGTTATAAATGACATTAAGATCATGGAATAGACATTGTATGTGGACGGACGAAATCATGTGTTATGATCTTGGAAGTGGATAATTGGAAGTAAATTGAGAATATGGGTAATGTGCATGATTAAAGGCTATTGTTATGATATAGTGAATGTATTGTTGATGTTTGGTAGTTGAGATACGATATGGAGGAATGACGTATAAGTAAAGGAAATGCTGTCCGATTTTCTCTAGCTTTAGCCATGTGTGCTAGTTGTCAATTCTAATGATAGTATGACCTTAATGAAGGTAGAAACGTGAAGCATCGGAGGAGTACGTGCAAGCGTAGAATAGTTCGATGAAAAGGTATGTAAGGCTAACCCTTCTTTCATAAGGCATGGTTCTTGGCCAAATTCCTAAATTCCCTCTATGAGTATGTTGTCTCCAAATGATTGATCTTCCGAGCCCGTAAGCTCATGATCCTCGATATGTACTACGATGTGCTACGTTCCTCATATGACGAGTAAGCCTATAATATTGACATAACGATAGTGATGATGATAGTAAAGATGATGATAATACTAATGATGTTAAAGGTGCCTACGGGCTATTATATGTATGTGTGCCTATGAAGGGCTATATGAAACCCCGAGCTTATAGTGCCGGGTAGATTATGTTTATATGTATGTATATGATTAGGTAACGCGCGTACACATCTGCAGATGGTACGGATAACCCTGAAGCCTTGGTAGGGCCAGGTAGATATAACCTTGAGCCTTGGTTGGCCAAGTATGTATGAAACACCGAACCTTCATGGTCGGGTACGCTATGTATACCTGTATATATGTGTATATGCTATGTATATGACATCATTAAAAGTACGAATATGTCATGTAAATGATTATGAGGGTAATACAGTACGGATATGAATATATGTCTGCGGATACGCAATAGAAACGGAATGTTCCTATGGAAAGCAAGTAAGTGCCATGACGATGATTATTATTGTCTTCCCTCCTATGCTATTTCATATGTTGTCTATTATGCGCTCATATTGATATTGATCATGCTTTACATACTCAGTACATTCTTCGTACTGACGTCCTTTTGTTTGTGGACGCTGCGTCATGCCCGCAGGTGTGCAGGGAGACAGACTTGATCCATAGCTGCTTATTCAGAGATTACATAGCAGAGCTCCATTTCCTTCGGAGCCATAGCTTTTGGGTACTCATTTTTTGTGTATATAATTATGGGCATAGCGGGGTCCTGTCCCGCTCATGTGTTATGTCATACTCTTCTTAAAGGCTCGTAGTCACGTGTATATGGTTAGATATGTCTGGCCTTGTCGGCCTATGTTTTGTATATCATTTTGTCGGCCACATTAGCCCATGTACATTTGATGTGGCCTAGATGCCAATTACGATATAATGGTAATGTCGTCCAAAAGGACTAGTTTGACGAATGAATGAAAGCATAAGTATAAGTTAAGGGGGTGCTCGGGTGGGCTAGCACTCAGTGGCGGATCCAGGATTTTCAATCAGGGTGTTCGGAAAAACAAATGAACCTATTTTTGCATTTGTTCAAGGTGTTCAAAAGTCAATATATCTACATGAACACGGAAAATTGACCCTAAATATACACTGTAATTTTTTGCCGAGGGTGTTCGGGTGAACACCCTGGGCCTTGACTACATCCGCCCCTGCTAGCACTGGGTGCTCGTCGCAGCCCCTAGTCGGGTCGTGACATGTCCCTTACGATATGGTGGTCAAACTACATCTCGCGGTGGAAGTACCTCTCGTGGTGGAGGAAACTTTCGTGGTGGAAGTACCTCTAGTGGTGGCGGCACATCTCACGGTGGTGGCGGAAGATCAACTCAAGGGCATTAATTGATGAATGTTTTTAAGTTTTTTTCTTACTTTGATGATTGTATTTTAAAAAGTTTGGCTTTCTTATTAATTAGTATGTTAAGTATTTTCATCTACTCAAGGTTATGAATGAATGGTGTAATTTAATTAAGTTTAGTTTTTTTTTTTGTATGAATGCTGTCATTTTGACTAACTTTTGATTAATTATTAATGAACAAGTTAAGTATTCGTAAAGAACTTCAAGCTAATGTCACCGAGCCTTCAAACGAAAATGGCGTTCGAGCACTTTTCAACCACTAAAACGGCCATCCGAGCTTTTGTGTATCCTTGATGTATTGATCCTACCTTATTAATAGCACAAAAATAAGTAGGGTTCTATATAAAATATTGAAGTTTCGGGGTCCCGAAGCATGATTAATCTATGGTCAAAGTACGTTAAAAAGTGTAATGGAAGAAGGGTTAATCAAAAAGGGCGGAAAAAAAAAAGGACGGACTATAGCGCAGTAATTTACTGCGCTATAGCAGTTAACGGAGCCGTCCCCTTTAAGTACTTTAGTACAGTAAATTACTGCGCTAAAGGCATTTTGGTAACATTTTTTTTTGTTGGGGTATCTTGGTTCAAAATGTTTTTTTTTTGGGCATTTTGGTTCCGGATTCGATGTTTTATCTGTTAATTTAGATTTTTGTCTTTGCTTCTGTTTAATCATTTTTTTTTAAAAGATATTTTCTCAATTATTACTTAAATAAAAAACGAGCACATCAAAAATAAAAGATGATGGGACCCGTTTCATCAAGCTAGACATAGTGACGAGCGCAAATCACAATATAATTTCCTTAAGCGCTTCGCTAGTAAAAAATAGTATAGTTTAAGATCGTCTCCACAGGGATTGGTGTTACTAATAAATCAAACAAAGTCTTGCTAAGTATTATTCAAGAAATCAAATCTTTAGAGTCTTTGTAGTGTGAACCACGAGTAACTAATTTACTATTAAAAGAATACTGAAAATGAGGAAATGGATCAAGGGTTACTATCAATAGGAGAATTAAGGGCGGATGACAGGATTGGTGCAAAAGAAATATTCAAGATTAATAAAGCGTTCTAGGTTCTTTTCCTAAGGTTCGTTGACTCTTTCGATTTCAACGAATAATTAGTCTACCTGCAATATTCGCCTCTTCTTTCGAATAAATCAAATATATTCAAGAATAGACTAATTTAAATTCAAGAACATATGCTAGAACCATCGAATGAATTTAATAGTAGGAAAACTTCTCTCGAATACCTTCCTATCTTGATTCAAGAACACTTCAAGAAAGCTCTTACGATTACTCAAAAGAATTACACTCAAACAACAATATACTAGCATAAATATTCAATAAAGTAGTTCTCCTTCGATTAACCAATATAAGGAAAACATATGCATAACGTTCAAAACTCCAAACGAATATTCTAGCAAGAACGAAATCAATTCTTAAATAAGTCTCAAGGAACCATGTCCGTCAAAACCCTACGATAAACTACTCCATAATAGCAAATGAAAACATAGTAGAAGAAGAAAGTAAACTAGAAGTCATTACAACTAACTTTTGATCTAAACTTTCATATTGAATCAATTGCCTAAAGTAGTCAAGTCTTCTATCAAACTCTAAGCCTTTTCCCCTCGAGATGGCCGTCAAAAAGAAGTGTTTTAGGTATTTAAACCCTCCAAAAATAAGCCCGGACCGAAATACCCTTCATAAAATTCGAAATAAAAATTTTGCACAAAATACACTACCGCGACGCGGGCTGCCCCGCCCTGTGCGTCGCGGCAGGGTAAATTTCCAGCACCTGTGCGTTTTTTTCTTAACTTCTGCACTTCCAGTGGATACTTCAATTGTTCTTTGTCGTTGCTACATAGATAAAATTAATGTGCCCTCCATTTTGATTGGCTGCCAAGTATATAACTTCAAATCACTTGCCAATTCACGTGTTCATTAATATCAATTGTTACTTCATTCACCCATTGGCAGCATAATGACTAAATCTTTGCTTCCTACAATTGGTGGTTTTTTTGTTCGTTTAACTCCGATTTAGCTCGTTTGCTCGGGAACAAGTCCTACACAAGAAAATATACATAATAAGTATAAAATACTAACATTATAGCTCAAACACGATTAGAGTGCAGTAAATAAGAGGCAAAATATAGATAAAAACCCATGTTTATAGCGTATCATCACATAGAAATAACGCCCTAACTAAAGCGTGGACAGCTTGATAAGCTAATTTTCTAATAAGATAAACATAAATGAATTGAAAATCTTTCAATAGTGTCTTATACTCATTACTTTCTCTATTTTACTAGCAACCGTTCCGTCGAAAGCCCTTTTTGACCCGTTGATTTCAATGAACGTGAAACCATTTGAACCACGGCGAAAATAGTCAATTTTTAGACTGTATTTCAACCAATTTGGCAATCTGGTAATTTCTAAAACAAGCTAAATATTGTATCTAATATAGGGGTGGTACGTTCAAGGAGAAGGCTAATAAAGGTTTTGTTTTAGACCCAAAAAACTCTAATGCACATACGACTTTTATATATATTGTATGTATAATTTATTTTTATTTATATAATATTGAAGTTTGTTGAAAGAAAATCTTTTAATAAACCAAAAAGAAAGAAAGTATGTCTACTCTTTAACATTAGAAATATTTTAGAACATTGCATTAAACTATTTAAATATTCATATTAATAAATAAATAATTTATAATAATATCCAAGATAATGTATTGCAAATATGTAGCTAACATATTATTACTTGAATTAATGCTTACTAATAGAAATAATAATATTATTGTGTGAAGTTACATGCTTGATTGTTTTAACGATTTCTAGCTATCCATTAAAGTCTAGACATCATGCTCTTTCAACGCCTATGGAGTATACTTTTAGCTCAATTATAGAGCATCAACAATTATAAAAAATAAGGAGATAGGTCCTCAACCATGTTTAGAATATTATATATCCATGTCTTGTCCAAGAAGAATTGACTCCAAAAAAAAAAAAAAATATATATATATATATATATATATATATATATATATATATATATATATATATATATATATATATAGCTGAGTGTAACCGAGCGTCATTTCAACTACAACAAATGCAAAGAAGTGTACACACACGACATGTTTTATGCCGTAAATAGGTATATACAATAAATTAAGATAAATATTATTAATCTAGTGAGCTCTTTCCAACTCCTATGAGATCATGAAGACAAACATTTTAGAAATTGCACATGTATCCCAACAAGTACAATGACTCGGGGTCGATAGTGGAAAATTGACCCCTCTTAATTGATATCTAGTATTCTAACATTTAGTATCTTGCACGTTGAAATTAGTTTTACAAGATTGTGGTATGAAAAATATAACGAAAGCGTTTATCAATAAGTAAAAACAACACGTATCAGAAATACTCTCTCATCATTCTTGTTATACAGTTTTTTTTCCTACATTCGTGGATATAATCATTTATGTTTAAACTACGATATTAAACTGAAAAAAGAAAAATACATTGGTAACATATTTATGGGATCAGTAGGGAGAATATAGGTGCGGAATAGAAATATAACATGAACTTTGAGTTAGCTGAAGTATTTAATTGAATCGTTTAACCACCCAAACTACACTGAACTTTGAGTAAACAATATGGAGACAAAGCGTTTGGGTCTGAAAATCGAGTCTTTGAAAGAAGATAAGATGAGGTTAGATGTTTAAGTGACTGATTACGCGTGAAAATCATCTATTAACCATAAATTAAAAACTCCCTTTACCCAATATTTCACTCTAATTATTTTTAATTGAGTCTGGTGATGTGATTAAAATAGTAAGAAATTTTACCCTTTGTACAAATCTATCAGTGTGTATTTTCAGATGAGAAATGCTCAGAAAAGGGGAAAAGAAAAAGATTAGTGAAAATGTCAAGTACTATCTAGTACTCGGATAAAAATCGGTAAGTAGGAAAATTAGAATTTTCTCTTGGCTATAATTATACCTGTTAACCGGTTCCAACCGGTAACCGGTTAAGGAACCGGCCGGTTCCGGTTAAAAAACCAGAATCGATTAACCGGTTTTAAACTCCAAACCGGAACCGGTCCGGTTTGGAGTAGTTAAAATCTTTTTTTTTGTATTATATATATATATTATAGTATTTATTAGTATATTGTAGGTATATTTACATATGTTATACAACTTTATAATTAAAGTGTAAATATTTACTGACTAACAGCCTGACAGCAAGTCAGCAATACAGAATAGTATTTTTCGTATACATATATATATATATAACTTACATATACTTATATATATATATATGTATAACTTACTATATATACTATATATACTTATATATATGTATAAATTAATATATATACTATATGTTGACACCCAATTTTGTCCCGTCTCTCTGCCAAAATACCTATTTTTAAGCTTCTAATATTTTTGGAAAAAATAAAAAATATATATTATGTTTACTATAATTATTAGCCTCTTATCAATACCGCCATTGTATCATTCTATCAATTATTATTATTTACCGTATTTTTATTATTATTATTATTATTATTATTATTATTATTATTATTATTATTATTATTATTATAGTTCACAATTTTTATCATTTCAGTATTTTACCAGCTTACGCACACGCATCGCATTTATCTTTGCATAATTAAATAATAGTATTTATTTTACTGTGGATTTTTCGCAATATTATTGCACTGCTATTACAACGCCATTTTTTATCTAAGCATTAATGACAACATATTCCATATTGAGCAATATTTTAACAGAAGTTATTTAAACAAGTCTTTTATTTAAATTTAGAAGCCAAACTATTTCTCGCACTCAGTCCGTATTTTGATTTATCGGATTCCAAATCAAAGTCCAATCAATTCATAAATATTTTTTAACCAGCCTATATTTTTACCTTAATTTTTAGACCAGTCCGTGTTTTAATTCGTTAGCCCATTCTTTTAATACCCGGTCTAAAAATTGACCCGGTCCGTAAATGAACCGGGTCTGACCCATTTCAGTGAAAATAAGGGGAACCCTTTTAGGGTTTCCCCTCATTTCTTTCCCACCTCATCACCGCCGCTTCACCTCCCCCCACCTTCCTCCGCCTCCCTCTTCATCGTCACCTCCTCGTCTCCGCCTCCCCTCCCCTCTTTCCTCTCATCTCCGCCGCGGCTCTCCCTTCCCCTCCTCCCTTTTTCGCCCGCCGCTCCTTTCCTTCATCCCTTCCCTTTCCCTTAACCCTCCAAAACCCTAGCGCCGCAACCCTCTTCCCCCCACGTTACCCCCACTACTTTTCCGACATCATCACACCCATATCCATCATCTCCACTCACGCCCGACATCTCCACTCCTCACTGCCATTCCACTTCATCGTGTCGCTCCTCTGCCATCCCTCTGTTCCACTCCATCCTCACCACGTGACCCCCATCCCGCACCCATACCTCTGACACCACGTGACCATCATCTCCACCACACCCATACCCCCACGTGCTCTGACATAACCACGTTACTTCTCCCTCTGTTCCTTTCGCCATTTTTGTCTTGAACCCAAAACCCTATAAAATGGGGTTGATTCATCGATAAAAGGGGGATTTTTTTTGGATCGGGAAGAACCTCCCAGGAACGAGATCTTTGATTTATAAAATTCCCCAAGAACAATTTTGTTTAGCTGCAGAAATCCCCTAAAGTTTTGAGTTTCTTTTAATCGCTTCAAATTCCCGTCTAAAAATTACTAAGTCTTCATAAGTTTTAATCTTGTTTTGATATTGATTCGAAATAGAGGATTATTCTGGTCCTCTTTCATTTCCAGCAACCGTTTTCGAGCCCGAATAAATTCGAGATCGGAGTTTGTAGTGTTCGAGTGATATCGAAACCCCACACCCACTTCGCTGCACCCGAAGAAGGTCAGCAATTTCCCCTCTTCTTTGAAGTTCATTTTTTTTATGTGATATTTGTAGGAGTTAGTTTCCCATGTCGTCATGTATTTGTTCAGTTTCAGTATTAGTTAAGGAGTAAGAATCGTCAGGTGTTTGATTTGGGCATGTCGAAGTTTGTTAGTATAATTATGTTGTTCGGTAGTCTAAATTAGGATTGCATATGTGAAAGTTGGTTGTGTTCTTCTTATTGGCTGAATTTAATCATGCCTGAGGGTATTTAATTCCTGCTTATTTGGTAGCCTAGGCCTTGTTTAGTAGAGATTCGGTATGTTGAATAATCATGTTTGATCGATGTTGTGCTTATATCAGCCTCTGTTTGGTATCATCTGCTTTCATGTGCTTACATTTTCATAGGTTGAGGCAATGTGATAATACTGATAGATGTCATTCTAGTTCTGCTTAGATTAGTTTGGTTCAGTTTTTATTTTGTTTAGTTTGAGTTTGGTACATTTCACTCTCCGATGGGTAATTTGATCCTCAGTATATCGTTTGAATATTATTAGCAATCTTAAGGCTGTGTGTGGCCATTGCCTTATGTGTTTCAAGCTGGTTTATATTCTTTATGTGTTTGTAGGTCGTTCACATATGTGTAAGGTACTCTGTTAAATTGTGTAAAGCATGTTTTAGTAAGATCAAATGTCAGCTTTTTTTTGGACAAAGGCAGATGTTAATATGCATTTGGATTGAACATCAAATATTAGGATTAGACGAATGTATGTTTCTTTGTCTTGTATTTGCCTGTTGATTAAGAAATAAAGCTTCCCATATGTGTGTTTACCCGAGATAGTTGATAAGAAATGTGGCCGTGAGGTTGAATATTTATTTGGAAGAGCCCAAAGTAGCTCAGTGTATTCAAAGTACTACGCTGCCTGAATTCGTATATTGGATTGAAAATAGGTAGTGATGAAAACAGGCCTTTTTGCCTTCTAAAACTGCTTTAGGAAGACGACAACTACGTATTTGGTTTATTCTCTTTTGGGTATAGAATCAATTTTATATCTTTTTGAATCAAAGATAGATTCTGTGTTTCTTTTTCTTTCTTCTTTTCCTTCGAAACAAGTTGAATTTGCACTCAGGCCTATAGTCTGTTTTCTTTAAAGGGAAAGATTAGTTTCCAGTTAATTCCTTACTATAGTTGTAGTTTTAAAACTTACTTCTTAATTTGCGGAGGCTTTTAATGGTCTGTAGAATGGTAAAATGTGAAAGGGTATTTTGAGTCCAGTTTGGCTTCTGCTTGTTTTGTCTGCAGCTTTCAACTCCCTTATCTGAAAATTGGTTTGAAATCTCATATGCATTCCTGATAAATGGCTACTCATTTAGTTATCAGAAATTAATCTTTGATGCCCGCTGTCTGATTGGTTATACTGATGCTCCAAACACTCACGTTGACTTATCTTCGTATACTCTCTAATCTGATTTTCTGTTTGTGGTATAATATATCTCGAGGTATACATAATATATGAACCTTGGTGTACACCAAGTGTATACAAGGGTCGCATATCAGCGTATACTCTTGCAGATATACCAAGTATACTCTGAATACTCTACATATATCAGTTGTCGCACGTATCCGAACTCTCATACGTGTGGTGCACAATAGGTGCCATATAGTTTGATTCAGTTTGTTTGTTGCCCTGTTTATATATCGTAAATATGTAGCGGCTGAATTGCGTATACATGAAATATGCCTATTATATATCACCTAACCGACTTATTTTTGGTGTATATTTTTACATGTTTCACCATTTCGTTGGTTGCATACTAATCCTTTTCCTTTCGTCTTATGCATGATCATCACATACGAGTTCGAGGGACTCACTTTTCCTCCACATTTGGTTGGGCTAAAAGCCCAACACGACTTTCTCTTGTGTCCAGCCAACCCGCAACAAAATAGAAGACTTTTTGGGCCAAGGCCCAATAGCGAACGAAAAACAGCCGCCGCAGTCCCTAAAACGGGCTGATCCATTTAATTTCCATCCTTTTTATCTTATTTTACTTTATGTATTTAGTTTGTATTATTCGACTAACCCATTTTACTTTGTTTTGCTTTCTTAACTTAGATGAACTCTAATAAATTAGCGGGTTAGTTTTAGCAAAGGGTAATTAGTTCAAGAAAGACAAACAAACAATTCTATAAATTTTACTCTTTCTTTTTCTTTTCATGTTAAAACCATTTATAGTGTTTAATATTTATTTATTTAAAGATCTATTTGCAAAAAAATAAAAAATGATTATATATATATATATATATATATATATATATATATATATATATATATTTAAATGAAAGAAATTATGTTCTTCTTATCTAAACCTTCAAAATGTCATTAGTATGTAAAAATATAAAATCAAGTATTACGTTTATAAATAACTCTTCAAAATTTGGAATCAATCGCACATCATTTTAGCTAAACATAATTAATAAAAATTAATGAAAAAGGAGGGAAATTTATGTTCTTTTTTTATCATAATTTTCTTCTAAAGAAAAATAAGTCTAAGCATTTCTATAACACCGTATTGATATAATATAAGTGTATTGATATAATATGAGTTTACTTAAGATTCACATTAGTTATTTTATATTTGTTTATGCTCTTAAAATCACAGAAAAGAATTATTAATATCTCTCCGTTTGGTTTGTTTCAAATATTTATTAAAATACTGTACAAACCTGCGTCTTCTTCTATTTGTATATTCTATGCAAATCTTATTTTAAGAAGCATTATTATTTAAATCTTTTTAGCAATTTTATAAGTTTTATTCAAAATGACGTTTGAAATCTTCCTTTATATAAATTATTATATTTTCTCTAAATCTTATATCAAGCAATAGTTTATATTTTTTTTAAAATTTCAGTAGTATTTATAAGCTATTTTCTTTAACTTTAAATATTATATTTGCATCCCTAGCCTTAATTAATCAACCTAAGTTGGTCGGATAACCGTAAGTTAACGGATTCTAAAGGATGTCTAACCCCTTCCCTTTAGGATAATATAGAGCCCTTACCTAGAATCACACTGGTTAAGCAGACTATTAACGGAGGTTTAGTTTTAACTTTACCTTAGTTAATCTCTAGGTGTCCTAATTCACCGTGAAATTAATTAGGTGGCGACTCTTTAAAACAAAATAAACGGGAATCACCAATACGTCATACTCCTTAAATCTATCCGGTTAAAATGGGGTGTGACACTATATATATGTATAACTTAATATATATACTAAATATATGTATAACTTAATATATATACTATATATATGTATATATATGTACTATATATACTTATATACTATATATACTTATATATATGTATAACTTAATGTATATACTATATATTCATATATACTATATATACATATATACTATATATACTATATAAGTATATATACTTAATATATATACTATATATATTTATATATAATATATACTATATATACTTATATACTATATATACTTATATATGTGTATAACTTAATATATATACTATATATACTATATATACTTATATGTATGTACTATATACTATATATACTTATATATATGTACTATATACTATATATACTTATATATATATATGTATAAATTAATATATATACTATATGTATAACTTAATATATATACTATATATACATATATACTATATATACTATATAAGTATATATACTTAATATATATACTATATATATTTATATATAATATATACTATATATACTTATATATGTGTATAACTTAATATATACTTATATATATGTACTATATACCATATATACTTACTTATATACTATATATACTATATATACTTATATATGTTTAAGTATACTATATAACTTAATATACTTATAAGTATATTCTTAGTATATTTTAGGTATACTAAGAATATATATGTATGTATACTATATATACTATAGTATATATACTTAATATATATACTATATATATTTATACTCTTGTAAAACTCTAGCTATTTCCGCTAAGTAGGTTAAAATTCCGGTTACCGTGGGATAAAATTGTCTAGAAAAAGCAAGAGTTGCATTATAAAAAATTTCTAAGAGTTCAATACATTCTTTAACATCTTCCCAATGCCTAAAAGTTAACCAATCCTCACTATCAATATTATATTTGTTGTGACCTTGTTGTATGGGAATCCTATACTCATATGCTTGTTGTAGCATAATGTAAGTGAAGTTCCACCTAGTCTCAATTTCTACTTGAATTTTCCTAGGTCTAAGGTTATTTTCCACACAAGCATTCTTAAAATCTCTAATTCTTCCCCTATTAGCATTACAAAAAAGAAACGCAACAGCATTTCTAACTTTTTGAACAGAATCATCAAAATGCACAAGACCATCTTTAACAATTAAATTTAAAATGTGACAACTACATCTTACATGAAAAATATTTCTTAGAGGAGGGTTTATTTATCTTTTTAAAAGACCAATTGCCTTTGTATTATTAGAAGCATTATCTAAAGCAATACAAAGTGTTTTTCTATAAATGTTAAAAAATCTCATTATAGTAGACATTGAATCGGCTAAAACTTTTCCATCGTGACGACCTTTTCCTTCGTCGTATAAAAAAGTTATAATTCTTTTTTGCATAACCCAGTTGTCATCAACCCAATGACATGTAATAGCAAAAAAATCTAAATGGTTAATACTAAGACCCAAATCAGCGGTAAGACAAACATAACAATTTAAAGAATTAAATACATGGCGCAAATAAAATCTATATTTTTTAAACAAATCTATAACATCGGCTCTACAAGTACTTCTAGGAATACCCTCAAATAACGGGTTATAACAACGTTGAATGTAAGTAACAAACCCCAAACTAGAGGGAAAGGAAAATGGTAAACAATCATAAGCTACCATTTTAGCTATTTCTACGCGTTCTTTTTTCTTGTCATACTTAAAATTTCTACCGGTTCGTGGGTCTATCGTCATTTGAATCCCCCCCACATTTGAACCCGTTTACTCTCCCCAAACATCCATATGTTTGGTTCTCATATGAGCATTTAGTGTACCCGTTCCACCATCCTTACCAGTTCCTTGCTTAAAACTAAATACTTGTCCACATATGGTACATGTAACTGATTGGTTTTCCCTATCCTTAGTCATAAATTTCCAAACTTTAGTTGTTGGCTTACGAGTTCTAGGCGGTTTGTCTTGTGTATGTGATTGTGCAGGACCTGTATCTCCTATGGGATTTTCGGGGGGTTGTGTTTCATCATCATCATCTAAGTCTTCATTAAAAGTGTCGGTAAAATGTTGTTGCATTGTCTCATGACCTAAAAGTGAATTATTTCCACCAACATCAATACCTAAATTAGGTGTTTCTTCCACAAATGTTTCCTCATTAAGCGCACCCCTAACAGTACGACTACTACTACCGGCACCACGTCTTAATCTCTTTGACATTATTAAATAGAAATAATTTAAATCACAATCAAATAAATCACAAGAAAATAAATTACAACAAATTAAATTGCTAGAATTAAATTGCAAAAAATAAATTGCTAGAATTAAATTGCGAAAATTAAAGATAGAGTTGGAACGAAGGTACCAAATTGCCGGATTAATTTCCAACAAAGCGAAGGCGGCTAGAATTGCAAATCCACCAAAGCTACTTCGGATTGTTGCAAAATCACCAACTCCACCAACAATATTATAATTGCAAAATTAATAATTGAAAGTTGAAACTATAATAAGACTTTGTGGCTAATTATTGCAAAGTAACTATAATTGAGAGATTGAGATTTGAGAGAAAGATGAAGAAGAGTGAATTGATGTGAATTAAAATGAAAATGAAGAAGGATTTATATAGGGGTGGAGGATGAGTTAAAGTGTTAAAAAAAAAAATTGGGGGCCAAAAATTAAGAAAATGACCGTTTGGCAACGGCCATTTTTGCAAATGGACCGTTGCCAACGGTCCATTACCAACGGCTCTTTTTTTTTTTTTTTAATTTTAACCGGTTTAACCGGTCCGGTTCCGATCTAACCGGTTTAACCAGTTTCGGTTAAAAAAAAATTGAAACCGGACCGGTAAACGAATACACGGTTAACCGGAACCGGTTATACCGGTTCCGGTTACCGGTTAAAACCGGTTATAAAGAACCAGTAGCCACCTTTATATTAAAGTACTAAAAGAACATTACTCCAATTGGCATATATAATCTTAACAATTAAGCATGCGCGTTGTCACTATTCTCGTGTGTTTTGACCAATTCAGAGGTTGGCGAAGGATAGGGAGTCTAAGATCAGGCATGCCTTGGCTTAATATAGGATAGGATTCGCCCACTAATTGGCGGGATGAATAGAATTTCTTTAACTTAATCAAAGATCTCAGAATTTAATTTTAACAATATAATATTTTTGATAGAGAGCTTATCCTGAACAGGAATTAACCGGGACTTCAAAGGAAATAAAAGACTTCACCCGATAGGAATTAATTATTAATTAAATGATTCTATATAAAATATAACAAATCACCTATGTGTTATGTCAGAGTCGCTCATGTATACAGAGGGTCATATACATCTATTCATTTTTATAAAGACCCTTTTAACTAATTTCCTCATTAATTGAGACTCCAAGATGAAAACGAATATATATATATATATATATATATATATATATATATATATATATATATATATATAGGAAAAGGATACCTTCTTTGACCAGATAAACCAAAATCTTGACTATTAGAAGAAATGGAAAAAAAAACACTCTCATATAATTAGTAAAATTGTAATTGGCTTTTTCTAAAAATTAGCAATACAAGATTATGATAAAGAGGAATATATAGAATACGGAAATAAAAAATTTACTCACATCCAATAGTAAAATTAAATTAAGAAATATATACTGTATTTCACTATTCTTACATATTTTAATCAAATATTAAAATATCGTAATTAATTTGAAATCCATAATAAAAGATTGCTTATCAACTCACGAAACTTCCAAATGGTCCCTTAATTATGAGAGTAGGTTCAAAATAGTCCCTTAACTATACACTTAACGGTTTTGGTCCTTTAAGTTTGCCATAAGTTAACAAAAATGGTCCCTCAACTATGAGGGTTGGTTAAAAATAGTCCCTTAAGTATGCACCTAACAGTCTTGGTCTTTTAAGTTCGCCAAATGTTAACACTTTTAGTCTCCGACAAAATATTCATCGAACTCTGTTTGTTAGATTTGACGAGAACTATGAAAAAATTAGCGAGAACTCACATTTTGGTGTACACATTACTAAAGAAAAGGCCAAATACCTCACGATAAAACCGACGAACATTAGTCGGTTATAGGAAAAAACAGAGGAAAAACCTACAGACTTGATAATGTTAGAAAATAGTGTCTCGGAACACAAAGACCGACGGACTCTGTCGATTAAAACCGAGGTAGTCTATCAGGCAAGTAAAATAAACTAGACCTTAGAAATAAATTAGAAATAACAGAAACTACAAAAATTATCACTACTAAAAACAAGCGAAAAAAACGATGGACGGAAACCGATGGATAAAATCGAGGGACACTATTTTTTAATTTTTTTAGCTTTTATTATTTTTTACGAAAACCAACGAACGTCCGTCGGTTATTTTCAAGGAAAATGCGCAGAAACTATTTTTTTTAAAGAATCAGAAACTATTTTTTTTAAAGAATCACTATGATGGAAGAATTTATTTTCGGGTTTTCAGTAAAAATAAGTCTAGTGTATTTTACTTAGCCGATGGAGTCCGTCGGTTTTAATCGACAGAGTCCGTCGGTCTTTGTGTTCCGGGACACTATTTTCTGACATTATCAAGTCTGTAGGTTTTTCCCCTATTTTTTCCTATAACCGACTGATGTCCGTCGGTTTTATCCTGAGGTATTTGACCTTTTCTTTAGTAATGCTTACACCTAAATGTGAGTTCTCGCTAATTTTTTCATAGTTTTCGTCAAATTTAACAAACATAGTTCGATGAATATTTTATCGAAGACTAAACGTGTTAATATTTGGCGAACTTAAAGGACCAAAACTGTTAAGTGCATACTTAAGGGACTATTTTTAACCAACCCTCATAGTTGAGGGACCATTTAAGTTAACTTGTGGCAAACTTAAAGGACCAAAACCGTTAAGTGCATAGTTAAGGAACTATTTTGAAACTACTTTCGTAGTTAAGGAACCATTTATGTCCTTTTCTCTCTTCTTCTAATGGAAGATTCAAAAAGGGACTAAAGGAAAACTCTTGTTTTTTTTTCACAATGGGGGACCGCTAACATGTCTTCTTGAAAAATGAGACTTTTGATGATACTATACCCCCAACTCATTTTCTCTCCTCACCACCCTCTTTTCCAAAGGGATATCATTTTCTTTCTAAACTTTTATATGCATTTATAAGATAATTGTGGTGTTCATATGTAACCAAACGACCCCTTATATATTGTGTGTGTAAGACTTCTAAAACTTGAAATTTGAACACGCAATAACATTTGTACGATTATAAAAGCTTTTCATTTAAGATATATAGAAATATATCATTCTCTTTGGAATGAATTAATAAGAAAATACAATTAAAGTGGAACGAAAGAGTGAAATATATAAGCAAATCCCTGTATCTCTATCTCTGATGTATTATTGTTGGAGTCTTGGATACTAACATCTTCACTATATGTCAAAACCCTTTCACATAAGACTCTAATTCATATTATGCACCACTAAGTGCAGGGTCTAGTCACATAAGCAGAATTCTCTTGTTCTACCTTTATGTCTCCAATTATTCAGTCTAACGATGCCCTAAAAAGGGAAAAAGAAAAATGAAATATGCTTCGACAACTTTTTGAATAATTCCTTTGGGAAATTTTCCTTTTGAAAAGTATCAAGTTGCTAGAGAAATAGTTGGGAGTTTTTTTACATAAAAGGAGACAAGAGGCTATTCCAAGTAAGACATAAGCAAAAGAGTTATTGGGCTGGGCCCGAATGTTTTAAAGTTTGATTAGGAAAAGGGAGCTGCCAGGGGCCATGCAAATGTAAGTAACAATTGGCGCGAATGCCCTTCAAATGCGCTGGTCTTTAATTTTTGCCCCTGTAATGCGTGGTCTTTAATATTTTCCCTTCTGAGCTAAAAGATAATAAGAAAAAGACGTTACTGCCCCTACCCATAACATATAAAAACCTGAAAGTCTGTAACGAACCCCAAACATCCAATTAAACCTATCCATCATTCCAACAACAAACCTTTCAATCGTTCCATCGTTCCAACATTTCACCGGAGAAATTTTCATTGATTTTGCTGCTACAACGTCGGAAAAGTTAAATACATAATATATAGTGTTTCAATTGAGCGTAATTCAACTCAATTTGATGCTTTATTAAGTTTAGATTTGTTAATATTTGAAAATAACAACAAATCATCTTCTATGAACTAAACAACTAATATTCAGTTGAGATTCAACATTGCGAATCATAATTTTACTCAACAACATAGAATTGATCAAATTTATTGCTTTGTTCGGATTTTGATTAGTTTATACGTTCCATTTGATTAGTATACAATGCTCAATGACTTAGACTTGAAATTACAGTAACTTCAGTTGACAAAAAATAACCAGGCAAAGTTCTGAACAAGTATGTCGGAGGAGGCAGAAGTTCGCCTTGCAAAAGAACAAAGTATGCCGTTAGAGTCAAACTTTCATTTTCATAAGCAAAACATCAAGTATACAAGTGTTAAGAACTAGAAAAGTATGCCGGAGGAGGCAGAAGTTTACTTTACAAAAGAACAAAGTATGCTGTTAGAGGCAACTCTCATTTTCATAAGCAAAACAAAAAAGTACACAAGTGTTAAGATTAGACAAGTCTGCCGGAAGAGGCAGAAGTTCACTTTACAAAAGAACAAAGTATGCTGTTAGAGGCAAACTTTCATTTTCATAAGCAAAACATCAAGTATACAAGTGTTAAGAACTAGAAAAGTATGCCGAAGGAGGCAGAAGTTCACTTTACAAAAGAACAAAGTATGTTGTTAGAGGCAACTTTCATTTTCATAAGCAAAATAAAAAAAGTACACAAGTGTTAAGAATTAGGCAAGTCTGCCGGAGGAGGCAGAAGTTCACTTTACAAAAGAACAAAGTATGCCGTTAGAGGCAAACTTTCATTTTCATGAGCAAAACAAAAATTTACGCAAGTGTTAAGAACTAGAAAAGTCTGTCGGAAGGGGGAAAACTTCAGTTTACAAAATTACAAAGTATGCCGTGAGAGGCAAACTTTCATTTTTCATAACCAAAACAAAACATTATTAACAAAACAACACCAAAAACACATAAGATTGCATAAAAATCAAAATTATTAACAAGACAGCACCAAAAAACCAAGACACACATAAATTAACTTAATTCATGAAGTTATGCCGGAACAGGCATAACTTTATGCCGGAACTGACATAACTTCAGTTTAAAAAACCAAGAACTCTACCGGACCCGGCATATGTTGCCTCAGACAAACACAATCTTCATGAAACCAGATTATTAAACAAAAACAACAGCAACAACATAAAACAGCTGTTCACAGGCAAAACTTCAAAGATTCAACAAAGAGAAAACCGAAACGCATATCAAAATCAACTAAAACATATTACGACATTCATAATACGACATTCAAAAAACCAAAATATATACATGGGGAACGAAACTAAAGTTCAAAAAATCATACAGACACTGTAACAAAACACTATAATTTTAAATAAAAAATGATCAATTAAATATAAAAAACGACGAAGACAAAGATATCAATTCAACAAACAACAATTTAACATAAAAATAAATATTGAAACGAGCAAAAGATCCAAATTCATACCTAAATTTTAGAACAGATAAGACAGACATAAAACAGAGGAGGAACGAAGAAGCAAAAAAAGAAAAGAAAAGGGCAAATGACGAAATAGAAAGGGTTTTAATGGGGTAAGGGTAATTTCGTTAAAAAACTTTCATTAAACAAGCGGCAAGAGCAAAAATTAAAGAAGGCATAAATGAGGGGCAAAATATAAAGACCAGCCCAAAAGAAGGGCACTCCGCGCAAAAAAATATTTGTATCCACAAATAAAGTGGGACTTGAAACTTGTTTATTTAATGGGTTACCTATGTATGCCTTTACCTATCACCTATGTACTGGACCTTATGTTCTGATCTTTGTATGTTGTACTCTACTGTTCTTTTGCTTGTACCTTTCATTTTCCTTGCTGTATTAATTTGTGTCACGTACCAATATATAACGTGTTCGAATGTGGTAACAAGTCTGGCTGCACAAGCCAACATTTACTAATGCTGACAAAGAAGCATTCACAGAAGAAGAAATCGATTTGAAGTTGCACAAATTCACAAGTGATTCCAGTAAAAGATTCCTCTTTTTCCCTTTTTTTTCCACATAGTTAACGAAAATAAGAAATACCCAAATTGGCAACAGTAATTAAGTGATAGTTGAATTCAATTTTATAATATTTTAATTTAAAATTGTGACCTCTTAGCATTATATTGTTTACATAAAATTAAAGTCATGAATAGCTAACAACATGGAGCAATTTTTGTTCCAAAGATTCAAGCACTACAAAGATATAGCGCTATTTTTTTTTTTGAGTTGCTCTTGTTACTTTACAAAACTTGCTTCTTGTTACTTTACAAAACTTGCTTCTTTCTTGTTCCTTTTTCCTCTTTTAGACAAACAAAAGAGCTATCATAAAATAATAACCTAAAGTTTTTTTCCAAACTAAAGTAACCTTCTAAAATGTCATACTACCTACCGTGAGATATGACTTTTACTATTTTGTAACTTTCTTTTGATTTTCTTACTTAGGTACACGCTGCATTGTAAGAACGATGCGCTTCTTTTTATTTTTTGGTAGGTCAGATTCACTGAAAGAAAGAATTTCGCCTATCGTGGAATATAGAGAAGTGAACACCGCAATTCTATTTTTATTTATTTTGGTATAATATGATAGATTCACTAAAAAATAAATTAATGAGTTCATTCGAATTCAATAAGTCAGATCCTTATGTTATAAAAGGTTTGCTAAATAAATATAAGCAAATATTCAAACCCAATAAATAAATGATATGTGACAGTATTCAAGTTCAAATATTCCTCCTTATTGTCTCAATTTATGCGATACACTTTATTTTTCTTATATTCAAAAATGAATAAATATTAAACTTTCACTTTATTCTCACTAAAATAATTTATAACCATACAAATACTTATTACTTACTTTATATTACAAAGTTCAATTTTTTCATTCTTATTTCACACAAATTACGAGGGAGGGAATGGTACACCAGTACTTAACTTTCTGGCTAAACAAAACCTCAATAGACAATAACATTGACCCTTCTTTTATCTTGTACGCATTTAGAATTACAACAAAAACAAAACAAAATGGCTTTAATCAAATCAACTGAAACAAAATTGAAAACTACTATTCCCCATGAAAAGGGCTAGTACAGGATGATTCCAATATATGCCACGGGAGGACACTGGACATGTCCATTTCAACTGTCAAATAAAAACACAGAGTGCTCATATTTCTAACTTGTGTTTCTGTACTTATACAGAACTGAACAAAAAGACAACCCTTCTCCTGCACCATTTCAGCTCATCTCTCTCCAAATTCCAAAGTTTCTCTCTCTCTTTAATGGTGTCAAAATCTTTAAAAAGCTCTAAAAACTCTGTAACCCAAGTTCTTGATTTTCTTTTGTTAGTGAAAAGTTTGCATTTTTTAGCAGTTCTTGGTTTGTGGGGTTGAAAAGTTTGCATTTTTAGCAGTTCTTGATTTGTGGGGGGTTCAGAAATTTGCATTTTTAGCAGTTGTTGGTGGAAAAAAATGGCAGAAGAAGAGGGGTGGGGGTGGCCACCATCACCAAGTGGTTCACCAATGTACTTAACAAAAGATGATCATTGGACTCATTTTGACAACTCAGTGAATGCTGTTTCTTTCGGTTTTGTTGCGACTGCTATTCTCATCTCTATGTTTCTTATTATGGCTATATTTGAGAGGTTCCTTAGACCACCCTCCGCACCTGATTTGACTCCCTCCAGTCACCGCCGTCATGCTGACGTGGAGTCTCAGTTAAGGTTCAACCCTAAGCTTGGCTATCCTACTCCCAAAGTAAGTGTCTTTATTAATTTAGCTCAATCTTCTTGTTTGTAAACTTTCAGGGTCTTTTTATTTTTTGTATTGACCATTTGGGGTTTTGAATTAGTATCTGAGTTTTTCATTGAAGTTTTTGCATTCTAGCTAATGTTAATTATGAATTTGGTGAGGAAATGGTGAACTTGTAGTTGGTGTTTAACCTTTCTTTTTTGGATTTTACATGAGTTGTTAGTATTTTGCCTTTTGCTTTCATAGAAAGATATTTTTTGTACATCCAAGTGCTAATGTTTTTATTTTTTCTCTTTGTGCTTTGCAGAATACTATCTGTTAGAATTGCAATCTTCTTGGTGACTTCAATTTGTATTCCTGTATATTGAAATGAGATTTGTACTATATGGGAAAGGGTCATACATGTTGCTGTACACCTATTAAGTTCCATATAATTATACTCTGAGCCATTTTCAGTCACTTGTAAAAGAATTTCTAAGTACCTCCTATCCTTTTTTTATAATGTTATTGAAATATTAGTTTCTTTCCTTTATTCCCTTTTTATTTATAAATATTAAAACATTCCATCTCTTTTTCTCACATTTTCAAAACTCTCATTTTTCTTATTTCCTTCTTCTTTTTGGGGTTTTGGGGGGGGGGGGGGGGGGGGGGGCTAGTGAGGGATGGACTAAGGTAAATATCCCATGATTTTTTGCAAAAACAGAGTAGAATAAATTCTGACTTCATAAATCTTGACTGAATTTCTCCTAGATTGCTGTCACTGAGGGCATTTCAGAGGTTGGATATGGGCTTACTGGCAATTAATTTGGAATACCTTATAAAACTTTTGCTAAAGAATTAAAGATGAGAAACAAATTTTCAAGAACTCTTATGAATTTTAAAACAATAATATTTGCATGTGCATGTTCCTCATAATGTGACACACAAGAAAACACTCCCATTGATTTTGTGTTTGAAAAATGGCCCTTGGCCCCTCTTCCATTAAGAAGTTAGCTTTTCAGTTGGTGCCCTTTAATAAGATCTGGGACTTTACGCCTACTTGTTGGTTTTTTGTATACTAAGGCTTTGCCCCACTCCTTTAGTGGCCCATCACCACCAATGTTAATGATGTCCTCCATGGAATACTCCTGGACTGGAGATAGCCTACCAGCCCTGAGAAATCTTTGTTTTTCTTGTTTACTATATCTGCTTCATATTATTTTTCATTAGGTTTTTGCACACCTCTTAAGAAAGATATTAAATTGTCTTACATCTCTCAATCATAAGTGTATTTGTCTAAACTATAATTTACCTCATTAAATATCTTATTTAATTAAACACTTCAATTATTGGAGCAATATAGGTAGATTTGGCCCAAAGCTTTGGACTAGTGGTAAGACTTAAGAACATGGCTTGTGATGTGTTAGTTAGGCGCACGTCACAGATTCGAAACCTGCCGCAGGCAACAATCGGTATTTGAGAGAGAAGAGTAAGAGGGCGAACCCATTACCCACTGAGTTTTGAACTTTGCATCACTAGCCCTCTAAGATTTCTCGGTTATAAAAAAAAATATAGGTAGATCTGCAAAAAAATGTATGTAATAATTTACTAAATGTGTTTTTAAAGCATCAAATATTTGAAACAAATTTTGTTTGCCAAAAAGACCACCCTATATTAAGTGTACTACAGACAAATAGCTTCCTTGTGCTATCGTAACTAAAAATTCTTTTAGTAAATTCCCTTTTTTTTTTTTGCTGAAAGTTAAACACTTCCAATTAGCTTGCCTTGCTGCTTTGCTTAGGGACCTTAAAAATATCTGCAATGAGATTTTTCTCAAGCTTTTCTCATAGTGTGAAAGCGATTTATATTAAACCATCCACAAAGTTTTTCCTTTAATGGGAACTTGGTCCTGTATCTTTTGTCCCGGTACCTTTCTGTGTCGGAACTTTATAACTTTTAGAATGATTTATCTTCTTAGTGCCTGCTTATACTTCTTACAGATGCACACACAGGCCTAATATGTTAAACCTGCCTCATCTTTTGATACTAAGTAGGCGTCTGGATATAGATTTGATTGAAATATGGAGAAAACATTTTTTGAAGTTGAAGTTGAAAAATGTTATTTGAAAGTTGACGTAGAATTTGAACATTCATTTCACCTGACAAAAAGTTGAAGTTTTGTGAGTGGAAAAAGATTTTTCACTTGAAAAACTGACTTGACCTTTTGTTTGGGGGTTGGGGAATTTTATGTGCTGGAAAGCACTCATTGCTACCCATATTTATCTCCCATAAAATAAAACATTCAACCTGGATTCCACCAATCAAACATATTGTGAAATGTAAAGGAATCACAGGTACTCGAACATGTACAATTAACCTTGCAAATAAAATGTAGAAAAACTAATGTGAGTGAGAAGGTATAACATATTTTATTATCATAGTGATGCTCATAGTTAGGTTGGCTTACAATTATTGTGTGTTTTAGTGTTCAATAAAGCATGAACACCATCAAATAATTTAGCTATGGTTTATTGTTTGGATGACATATAGATTATCCTTGGATAACATAACTAAGAGGGGGAAAAGCTTGAAACAACAGTAAGGATATCTGAGTGGTAATGTCTTCTCCATCTTGTTCAGCCTTCAAGATCCTCTAACAAATGGAAAGATATAAAGGAGGAGCAAATAATAAGAATATAGTCAAGTCTTAGCTAAGCTTAGCTTTTAACAGTTACAAAGGATGATCTTACATGACATGCATTTAGACAAGATCAGTTATTAAGCATGTTTAATTTAGCTAGCTATCACTGAAGTGCTTAAGTTCTGAAGACAACATGTCTTGATCTGCTTTTATGTGAAAGTCTATCGCTTGCTTGGTGAGTCATAACAGTTGATTTTCAAGTAAGATTCTATGATATGATTATGGGTTTGCTGAAAAAGAAAGCTTGTTAAAATGTGACCGTGTCTTTTGTCAGTTTAATTTGAGCTATACTGTAATCATCTAGTTTACTTTCACTACAACACGGGCTTGGACCTGATCATGCTAGCAGTGGATAATGGTTCATGAGAGAGCAATCCTAGGAAGTCTGAACAAAAGTTATTATTTTGTAACCTCTGTGGAGGTTGTACATATATAACAATGTTAAAACTTTTGCTTTGCTTCAGGTTTCTACAAGTGCCAAAGAAGTTTCAGTGTTGATGCCAGGAAATGACATGCCAACTTTTATTGCTCATCCTGCTCCTGTACCTTGTCAACCGGAACGCAATCCATGGCCTTCCCATCAACAAAGTCCTTTACCCTGTGTCACGAACTCCAACCCAAACATGTCGTCCTAGCTCTTCTCAACTTGATGTTGTGCAAACATTGGAAGTGCCAGTTTCTACGGAACTACATATATTTTGAGTTCCCCGGTTGGTATTCTGGTTTATGTATATAGAATTTAGACATTGATTTCTCAGCTGCTTATCAATTTTTGTACCCAAAGCTTCAGAAAGAAATAGCTAAAGAAGTTTTTAGCTTGTCTATGTTGTCAATATGATCCATTCTCCAGCATTGAATTGGTCAAAATTGGGAGGGACATTTTTGGCCTTTTACATAGTAGTTCATGAATTCTCTTCAGAAGTTGGAAAAAGAGCTCTTCCCAAGTTACATCACGGTATTCTAATGGAGTGTCTGAGCAAACCTAGAATCAGAGAGATAAAACTCTTGGGTTATATATTTACCTTACATCCTAACAGTTCCATCATTGCATTGTTTGCACCATTTCTACTTGAGAATCCTCTTGAATTCAAACCTTGTTAACTGCTAACTCTCACAAAACCTAGTACGTACAAGTTTTGCTTCACGAGAAAGGATAATATACTAACATTTGGAAAGAAAAAAATTTACTACTAAGAAAGGGTATATTGGACTAATGGGCCAGCCTTCAAATCTCATCGGGCAATTTGCATGATTGTCTTTTTTCGGGGTGGTCTTTAATTTTTGTTCCTCAAATTGTTGGTCTTTAATTTTTCTCCCTCAATGGCGCAGTGTTTGGAATTCAATTGATGATGGGCAAGAAAGGATGTACAATTTATGGTGTGGGCTCGGCAGTACCCAGTAGTTTGACCCACCCCATATTTGTTTCCTAAAGGGTCATTCGCATGAATGTCCCTATGGTATTTAATTTTTTTTTCCCCTCAAATCGCTTGTCTTGATATCTGTTCTTCGGTATGGCTAAAAATATCCCTGATATCGAAAAAAACAAAAATAAAATAAAATCGGCCTATCCTTATCTATGACCAAATTTCGCAAGGCATAAGTTTATAGAATTTTTGCCTTGTACGGCATAAGTCCAATAGGAATTAAGTTATTCAACATAAGTTTTGTAGTGCCTAACTCGGCCGACATAAGTTTATACTTTCGCATCATAATATAACACAAGTTATGCCTTAGGCATAAATTAGTTCCTACAGAAAAGTTCTCTAAACTTATACCAAGAGAACTACATACTACGCGACTTATGCCCAACAAGGCAAAAATTCTATAAACTTATGCCTTGTGAAATTAGGTCATAGATAAGGGTACTTTCACCCACAAGTTTTCATTAAATGAGAAGCATGGACAAAATTAAAGACCACCCTTAGGGGTAATCCGTGCAAAAAAATGTTTTCTAAAATCTACTTAATACGTACGAATTAGAAAGCTATGAACCTAATAAGTACAATGGATTAGAATCCAGAGCTTATACACTTCAAATTTGGATCTGCTTCCAATAATAGGTTCGCTACTCTACGTTACTCCACTTAAATACGCGCTTCTGTTTGTAGTAGGGCTCAAACTCGTGACGTGCTTCTAACCCATACATCGTGCGCTACACACTTCACTACACCAAATCCTTTATATCACGTATCACACACTTACCACCAAAGCCCTGAGGGTTCAGTGTCTTGCTTGTCTTGTGCTAGGTGTGACAATAGGGACCGTGACAATATGGCAGCGTTTATTCTCATTTCTCATCCTTCTCTTGCATTGGGCATATCATAAAAACGGTTAATCCTCGGGCATACCTGGGCTAAGATCGGGGCGGATCCACATTGTAAACTATATGTTTGACCGAACTAATATTTTTGGCCTAGACCTTTAATATGTGGTAACAAAATGTATATAAATATTAGTAAATTTTGATCTAGTTATTAGCACTTTAGGTCGATGTCCTAGAATCACGAACACATAAAGTTCAAACTCTTATTCGATTCTAATTAAAACTAACTGTGAATTCAAAGTAACTTACTATGTAAAAGAAAACAGGAATAGGCATAAGCTTTCTTTTTCTTCTTTTCCTGAACTTCTCCTAGAGCTATTTTCCAGAGTTTATGCATGCTAGAAAGGACTAGGAATTGGTCGCTAGGAGACTTTATTGATGAAGTACTTGGGCCATAGGGAGTGCCTGGTCCAAAAATGTCTAGGGATCGTTTGTTGTGTTTTCCCTTTCTCTAACAATTTAATAAGAAATTATCCGGATGGTCAAGTAGGTTGTTGTCCTGTCATCAATGTTTGATTATATATTAAAGCTCGAAAGTATATGACTGGAGGAACCAAAAATAAAATAAAAACGTCTGCAACTGCTGTGGCTCATTGTTGGATTCTTTATAGCAGAAATGAAAATGAAACAATAAAAATAGCGGAGTAGAAAACTTGTCATTGTCATGCAACTCTAAGAAGCTACTTTGGCAGTAGTAGTTTATCCATTTCCACTAATGGATTCCACGGTATGCAGAATCACATTACCATTTACCATTGTCCAGTTGGAAATTTCATACTGTTCTCTAGGAAATATACTTATACTATTAGGACATAGGATTAAAGGAAACAAAGCAAATATAGATTGAAAAGAAAGAAGACTCAGGGTATGCTTGGTATGAAAATGTTCTCCTGAAAAACTAAGTGATTTTTTTACTTATATTCTAGTGTTCGGTAAGTAAGCAGATATATCGTAACCAATAACATTTATATATAATCCATGCAAACTTCATGGTAAGTAAGCATAAATATTGTTGCCAACTGAAAAGAGTTTTCTATATACTTCACCAAAATGATTTGAGTCCCGTAGTTTTATTTTCCCTTTTCCTTTTCCCGTAGTTTTATTTTCCCTTTTCCTTTTTTCTTTTCTTTTCTAGCAATAGGATCATTGTCACTAAATATAGTCAAGAAATTGGAAAGAATCACTCACCTTTACTAGCCAACTTGTTATTATTCCTGGAAGTTTCCTAGAAGTAACTCGATGAACACTTTGGACCTTTGAAACGTGACATAAATACATCAAATGATTAAACGAATTGTCTAAAGCTACTGAGGTTGCCAATATATTGATTAGAAAAGCAATTTCATGGACCGTTTCAATTTCTTTTTTTTACCGAACAATATTTATATATAATTTAGGCAAACAGCATGTGCTATGGGTTGAGGCAAGCAAGGTGGGGGCAGTGGCAGATACAAGATTTTAACTCAGGAGGTTCGAAAAAAATAACAAAAGCTAAATCTAAAAAATAATATTGTTGATGGGAATCGATCCTATAGCACTAGAAACAATTTTGAACACCCTGGACCATTTGAGCTAACCTTTTACATTTATTGAGGATGTTCAAAAGCTAATATATATACATAAACACAAAACATCTACCTCATATAAACACTATAAATTTTTGCCGAGAGTGTTCGGGTGAACACCCTCGGTTGGCTGTGCATCCGCTCCTGGGTGGGGGTGTGTTGGGATGGAAAGAAGATGATCTACGTGGAATGTCATTGATGAATCTTGTTTTCTCTACTTTTATTAGGGAAGTTTTTTTTTTTTTTTTTTAAAGGAACTTGTACCAAACAAAGTCGGTTGACTTGGTTAAATAATTGACCAGGAACAAACAAAAACAAAAAAAGGCCAGGAACTGGAATAGAGGACGAGTTCCAAGAGAGAATTATATTGAATCATGTTAGGATTTGAATCCCAAATCCGACCTTTGTAAGCAGGTTCCCAGGAAAGATTGGAGGGTCACAGCTGGACCACTTAAATACCAACCTCCTTAGACAGAACCTACTTACGTTGTGATGTAAGCGAAGAATAAATAGCACACACACAGATTTATAGTGGTTCACCCTCAATGTGAGAGCTACGTCCACGTTGCTGCTGCAGATCTTATTAAAGAAGAAATATTACAAGTGTTTACAACACTCAACCTCACAACCCCAATCCCAATTACACTCAAGAATTTTACCACAGAAAATTCTCTCAAAGACCTTCTCTTACTTAGGCCTTTCACTAAGAGTATTTCTCTTAGATTTTTCTCTCTCTTTGGGATGTGTTGTCTTCTTCAATTTGGTGTGTTTACAAATGAACCATAAGCTACCTATTTATAGGAATGAATTTCCTATGATGAGGTAAGCGTTTACATCACGACTATTATGAGGTAAGCGCTTACATCACGACTATGTGAACAAAAGAATTGACTTGTTTGGCCAATTCCACACCTAACAAATCTCCCACTTGAAGACTAATTTTAATTTGTCTTCACACTTTGATCGATGCAGCAGCTCTTTCCTACTTTCATACTTCGTGCAGGCCAACTGAAGTTGAGCATAGCTTCAGTTTGTCTATCGTCACTGCCTTTGTCAGCATGTCTGCTGGATTCTGACTCCCTGCGATCTTCTCAAGCACTAGCGCTCCATCTTCCAAAGCTGATCTAATGAAATGGTATCGGAGTTGTATGTGCTTCGTTCGAGCATGGTAAACCGGGTTCTTTGCCAAATGAATGGCGCTTTGGCTATCACAATATAGCACACTTCCCTCGTGGTCCTGATCCAATTCCCGCAGAAAAGATTGTAGCCACATCATTTCCTTTGTGGCCTCCGTCACAACAACGTACTCAGCCTCACAACTAGAGAGAGCTACTATCTTTTGCAACTTGGAAACCCAAGAGATTGCAGTACCTCCGAATGTGTAAACATACCCGGATGTGCTCTTTCTGCTATCAATATCACCACCGTTGTCAGCATCAACATACCCTTGCAATCCTGTTTTTGATTTTCGGAAATACAGAGCTGAACTCGAGCTGCCTTTCAGATATCTGAATATCCACTTCACAGCCTCCCAGTGTTGCTTTCCCGGATTGCTCATAAATCGGCTGACAACTCCCACTGCATGTGCAATGTCTGGCCTTGTACATATCATTGCATACATAAGACTACCGATTGCAGATGCATAAGGTATCTTGTCCATCTGCTTCTGCTCATCCTCGGTTGTCGGCGACTGGTCCTTTGACAACCGAAAGTGTCCAGCCAAGGGAGTGCTGACTGGCTTGGCATCATGCATGTTAAACCTTTTGATAACTTTCCTCACATATTCTTCTTGTGAGAGTTTGATGCCCTCCTTGCTTCGGTCGATTCTCATCCCAAGGATTTGCTTTGCAGCTCCCAAATCCTTCATTGCAAACTCTTCCGATAACCCTTTTTTCAACCGATCAATCTCCTGTAGGTTTGCTCCTACGATTAGCATGTCGTCGACATAGAGTAGCAGTATCATGTACGAGTCTTCAATTTTTTTGAAGTAACAGCAGTGATCTGCCTCGCACCTTGAAAAATCAGCTTTCTTCATAAAGCTGTCAAACTTTAAATACCACCGTCTTGGAGCCTGTTTTAGTCCGTACAGACTCTTTTGAAGTTTGCACACCAGATTCTCCTTTCCTTTGATTTTGAATCCCTCCGGTTGTCGCATGTAGATTTCCTCGTCTAGATCACCGTGAAGAAATGCAGTTTTCACGTCCATCTGTTGCAGATGTAGATTTTCCTTTGCTACCAGCCCAAGAACAGTTCTGATAGTCACCATCTTGACTACGGGAGAGAAGATCTCCGTATAGTCAATGCCTTCTTTCTGTTGAAATCCCTTTGCAACCAGCCTTGCTTTATAACGCTTGCATCCATTGGGTTCTTCCTTTATCCGATAAACCCATTTGTTTTGCAATGCCTTTTTATCCTTTGGCAACTCGGATAATTCCCATGTATGATTTGCCGATAGTGAATCCATTTCATCCTTCATTGCCAGCTCCCACTTAGTCGATTCATCGACTTGCATTGCTTCTTCATAACATTCTGGCTCCCCTCTATCAGTGAGTAAAATGTAGTTGAGGGATGGAGAGTACCTGTGAAACGGCTTCCTGATCCTGGATGATCTACGCAGCTCTGTGATTGGCGTCTGTTCATTTGTTTCAGAATCAACACTTTCATCAGCACCTTCTCGGATTGTTTGTTCCTCTGCCTCGGTTGTACCTGGCTGCGGCTCAGGTGCCGGAAAGTCCTTCAAATCGACTATTTCCGATTCCTTGTCCTGACATTCTGAATTCTTTTGCAGTTTGTATTTGTACAATACCTCTTCGTTAAAGACAACATTCCTGCTTCGGATGATCTTCCGATTTTGTTCATCCCAAAATCGGTACCCAAGCTCGGTGTCACCATAGCCAATAAAGTAACACTTCTTTGATTTTGGATCAAGCTTGCTTCTAGCCGTATCATCATTATGAACATATGATAAGCAACCGAACACTTTCAGAAATGAAAGATTTACCTTCTTGCCACTCCAGACTTCTTCTGGAATTCTGAAATCCAAGGGAACTGACGGTCCTCGGTTAATTAAGAAGGCTGCGGTATTGACTGCATCTGCCCAGAATGTCTTGGGCAGTCCAGAGTGTATTCTCATACTCCGAGCACGCTCGTTCAACGTTCGGTTCATTCTTTCGGCTACTCCATTCTGTTGCGGCGTTCCAGGAATAGTCTTCATCATCTTGATCCCATTATCGGCACAGTACCGTTTGAAATCACCATCAGTGTATTCTCCGCCGTTGTCGGACCTCAAACACTTCAACTTGAGGTTTGTTTCATTCTCGACCATGGCTTTCCATCTTTTGAATACACTAAACACATCGGATTTATTTTTCATAAAATAAACCCATACCTTCCTGGTTGAATCATCAATGAAGGTCACGTAGTAGTGTGATCCTCCAAGGGAGGGTACAGTGGTAGGTCCCCACACGTCTGTGTGCACCAATTCCAGCTTTTCGACCTTCAACTCTCTGCCTGCACTTGAGAAGCTTACTCGCTTTTGTTTTCCGAGAATGCAGCTCTCACACGTATGAAGGTCCACCGTCTTCAGCTCCGGAATTAAGCCATTTGTCACCAACAGCTTCATCCCCTTCTGGCTGATATGCCCAAGCCGACAATGCCACAAATCTGTCTTCTTTGTGTTGTCAACCACAGCAACAGTATCACGACAGCTAGTCGTCATGTAGAGAGTGCCAATCTTCTTTCCTCGGCCAACTACCATAGCACCTTTCGCCACCTTCCAAGACCCATTACCAAAATTGAGATCATATCCTTCATCATCAAGCTGACCTACTGAGATCAGGTTTCGCATCAGCTTTGGAACATGTCTAACTTTTGTAATCTTCCACGAGGATCCATTTGACATCTTCAAATTAATGTCTCCCGTGCCAACAACATCTAGCGGCTCTCCATCGGCTAAATAAACTTTGCCGAGATTCCCAGCCACGTAGTTTGTCATTATATCATGATGTGGGGTGGTATGAAAGGACGCTCCTGAGTCAAGCACCCAAGAGTCTATCGGGCTGTCAACCGATAGCAACAACGCATCGCCAATGTCTTCCGTAGCAGCGTTGATTCCAGCCCCCTTGTTGTCCTCCTTCTTTGGCGCCCTGCAGTTCTTCTTGAAGTGACCTGGTTTTCCACAGTTCCAACACTCATGTGTTCGTCCTGGTCTGGATTGACCCCTGCCATTCCTTGACTTCGATCTGCCCCTATTTCGGTTGTAGTTTCTGTCATAATTTCTGCTTCTGTTTTCAACATTAAAAGCAGAACTCGTCGATGCCTCTCCCGAATCTGTCCTGCGCACCTCCTCAGCAAGGATACGATCCCTAACATCGTTGAACTTTAGTTTGTCACTGCCGACAGAATTACTAACCGCTGCTCTCATTGGCTCCCAACTATTTGGTAGGGATGCCAACAAAATTAGAGCTTGTACTTCATCATCGAAGTCAATTTTTACCGATGACAATTGATTTACAATGGTATTGAATTCATTTATGTGTGCAGCAACATGAGCATTTTCCATCATCGTTAGATGAAATAGTTTCTTCATGAGAAATACCTTATTATTTGCCGAAGGTTTCTCATACATGTCAGACAATACCTTCATCATATCTGCGGTGGTCTTCTCTTTTGCCACGTTGTGAGCAACGTTCTTCGACAGCGTCAGCCGAATGACTCCCAGAACTTGTCTGTCGAGGAGATTCCAATCTGCTTGCTTCATCTCCTCTGGTTTCGGACTCAGAGGTTCATGAAGCTTTCTGCCATATAAATAATCTTCAATTTGCATTCTCCAGAACGCAAAGTCTGTACCATCGAATTTACCGATGCCGTGCGTCGTACCATCTTCGCCTCCCATCGTTTCTAAATCACAACACAACCTGTTGCTCTGATACCAGTTGTTAGGATTTGAATCCCAAATCCGACCTTTGTAAGCAGGTTCCCAGGAAAGATTGGAGGGTCACAGCTGGACCACTTAAATACCAACCTCCTTAGACAGAACCTACTTACGTTGTGATGTAAGCGAAGAATAAATAGCACACACACAGATTTATAGTGGTTCACCCTCAATGTGAGAGCTACGTCCACGTTGCTGCTGCAGATCTTATTAAAGAAGAAATATTACAAGTGTTTACAACACTCAACCTCACAACCCCAATCCCAATTACACTCAAGAATTTTACCACAGAAAATTCTCTCAAAGACCTTCTCTTACTTAGGCCTTTCACTAAGAGTATTTCTCTTAGATTTTTCTCTCTCTTTGGGATGTGTTGTCTTCTTCAATTTGGTGTGTTTACAAATGAACCATAAGCTACCTATTTATAGGAATGAATTTCCTATGATGAGGTAAGCGTTTACATCACGACTATTATGAGGTAAGCGCTTACATCACGACTATGTGAACAAAAGAATTGACTTGTTTGGCCAATTCCACACCTAACAAATCATTGGTCCCAGTTTCAGTCCGAGCAGTCCTAACAGGAAGTCTAAGCTCCACAGATTATCCTCAGGACTTGTAGGCTCAGATCTGAATACCATAGTCCATAGCCATTGTTTTATGAGCTAGCCACATGCAGTCTACTAGTGTCTTCTTGTTTCCATTCTTGCTGTATTTGTGTCACCTCAAATGTCATTCTAGGGACATCATAACTTCAGGCAACTTATTATCCAATGAAGGGGAAACTCTTGTGTCAGCTGGAAAGATATTCGAGCTTGGATTCTTTAACACTACATCTGATGATGGAGAATTTAGAAATTACGTTGGCATATGGTACCGGGCCAGTCCCGAAACCGTCGTGTGGGTTGCCAATAGGGATAACCCAATTCCAATATCAGATGAACTTTTGGTCATTGCTTTTGATTACGATGGTAATCTCAATTTATTGGACTCAACGAGGAACTCTTATTTCTCAACAGAACTTGTTAGTGCATCTTCTTCTAATCGTACAGCAAAGCTTTTTGACTCAGGAAACTTGGTCTTAATTGATGATTTGTCAGGCAAGAGATTATGGCAAAGTTTTAAAAACCCCACGGACACCTTCCTTCCTGGTATGAAAATGGACGATGGGTTGAAGTTAACTGCTTGGGGGGTTACCCAAAAGGATCCTAGCACTGGAAATTACACGTTTCGGCTGAATCAAGCAGGCAACTCCGAGTACGCCATACTCCAAAGGACAGTCCTACGCTGGAAAGGCTCTGCTGCTGCGGCTTCTGCTAATCCCTTTAGTTTCAGGGAACTGCCTTCTTTTGTGGTGTCAATGTTATCCAATTCCAGTAAGGAGTATGTGCCTTCTTTTAATAAAACAAGGACTGATAATATTTCTTCTGTGTCGTACACAAGGCTAGTGATGAATTCCACAGGGGAAATACAATTATATGGATGGGATGACAAGAGTAGTGGGTGGTTTGAGATGTGGTCAGAACCACAAGGTCCATGCGGTGTGTATGACACTTGTGGGGAATTTGGAATTTGCAACAGTGAGAAAATGTCTTTGTGCAAGTGCTTGCCAGGATTTGATCCTGCTTCTCCAGATGATTGGATGGCTGGGAAATATAATGGTGGTTGTTCAAGAAAGTCAGATAGTAGTTGCAACAAAAAGTCAGAATTCGACACATTCTTAAACATGCATTCTATGAAATTTGAGGAGCCAGACCTGTATTTTTCAGAGGCTAAAAGTGAAGAAGATTGCAGAAAGGAGTGTTTAAGAAACTGTCACTGCCTAGCATATTCGTATTTTGAAGTTGCTAAAGCACGGAGAGGGATTTCTAGCACGGGAACAGTATCTAGATGCTCGATTTGGACGAGTGACCTCCACAATCTTCAGGAGGACTATACTGGTGGCTTCAACCTCTCTGTCCGTGTAGCAATTACCGATATTGGTACTTTCCTTTCACTATTTCCCTAACTTTGCACACAATACCTCACATAAAAACTATAACTAAGATCAGTATTAATTTTAGACAAATAGTTTTTCCTTCATTGGACAGCCCGTGTAGTCTGGTACAGATACTTTTCATCCAATCAGACCTTATTTTTCATCCAACCAGGCCTTCCTTTGCCAATTATTTTCTCCACCTCATGTCCCCCCTCAACCCCCAAAAAGAAAAAAGAAAATGTGAGTAAATCATTAAGTAGAATAATATCTTGATCGACTATAATTTGAAGGCCTGGATAATTGAGGATTATGACAGGAATATCTATAATTATCATTTTGCAGGATCAACAACAAGGAGAAATTGCAAGCCTTGCGGCCCAATTATTATACCTTATCCATTGAGCAGTCAACCAGATTGTGGGGATCCTTTGTATTATAGTTTCTCTTGTGATGATTTAACTGGAGAAGCAAGTTTCCAGACACTGAATGGCTCCTATCCCATCATTGACATATCTAAGCAAAATAGAACATTTGTTATACAAGTGCATGCAGAAAATGTTAGTGATTCATGTGATACCAAAACCGAAGTTGAATGGCTCAACCAGTCATTGCCTTTTCATCCTATAAACCGATGTTACGATGGAAAATTACAAAATCTCAGTTCTGGTGGAGTTATAAATGAAATACAGATCATGTGGGAACCACCATCAGAACCTACATGCACTACTTCTGCAGACTGTGAGGATTGGCCAAATTCAAGTTGCGGCAACATAACGGGACAAGGACCAAAAAGGTGTCTATGCAATCAACACTTCAAATGGGATGCTTTAGCATTAAATTGTACCAAAGGTGTGGATATCCCTCCACCCCCCCCCCCCCCCCAAACAGATCCTTTTGCTTATATTCTTCATTTTAATCACCTAAGCAAGTTCAATTTCTTTTGGTTCAGAGCAAGGAGCACGGAGTGGAGGGAAGGCAGCATCCCTGATTCTTTCCATCAGTCTAACTGCTGGAGTTATGACCATGTGCTGCATTAGCTATGTAATCTACCATAACAAAAAGGTGGCAAGAAGAAAAGGTAACAAGCTTAGCCATCCTTCTCAATTCCTGCTGCTGTATATATATATTTGCTGCTAATTTCGAAGTTTCTTTATATCATGAGAAGCCAAGGAAATAATTCTACGGAATAGGATAGATTACTTGCCCGAGAGCGAAAGTTCATCTAAATATGTGATAACAGAAGATGATAAGAAACGGATCGATGTCCCATTTTTCAACTTGAAAAGCATATTAGTCGCTACGGACAACTTCTCAGATGCAAACAGGCTTGGTCAAGGCGGATTTGGCCCTGTTTACAAGGTGGCGATTCTAACATGTACATTGTTTATCTGTACCATTTTTAAAATCATCTTTGTAACTAAAGCTAATATTGTACAGGGTATGTTCCCTCAAGGACAAGAGATGGCAGTGAAGAGGTTGTCAAGTCATTCTAGTCAAGGTGCTGAAGAATTTAAAAACGAAGTAATGTTAATTGCCAAACTCCAACACAGAAATCTAGTCAGACTTTTGGGCTACTGCATCGAGGCAAACGAAAAGATTCTATTATATGAATATATGCCCAACAAAAGCTTAGACACCTTCATATTTGGTGAGTCTATACTTACTTGTCCTCCGCGGACTTGGCTCCCGAATCTCTCTGGTTTGTCCAGTGCACCTCTAATTTCATTACACCTGTCAACTTTGAAATCTAATAAGATTTTCTTATCATGGAGATCACTCGTTCAGCGGTGAAAGGGTGCAGGAATGAACTAACAAAAAGTTTAGGAATTAGAGCCTGTTTGGATTGGCTTGTTTTAGGTGCTTTTAAGCCGAAATAGCTTTTAAGCATTTTTGTAGCGTTCGGTTAAGATAAAAAGTGGTTTTAAACGCTTGTTTTTAAGCCAAAATATAAAAAATAAGCCAAAAGTCATACGTTAGGATTCCTATCTTATGCTTTATGCTTATAATGCATAAGTTATAAGTTCATCCAATCAAGGCTCTTAGAGTGCTTAATTTCTGTAATTGATGAAAACTAAAAAATATTTAAGACTGCAAGTTTATGCTCTCAGCAACTGGAAATGTTGAAATACATTTCATTGATCATTAGCAGAAACAGCTTATTCTATGTACATTAAGTATTGACTTGGCGGCTTTGTTTCAGATAGTTCACTTGAGATCTTGAGATATTTACCAAGCATATTTTAAGCATCCTCTTTAACAATTCAAATCATCACTACAAGAAACACAACAACGTATTTTTTTTTCTAATTTAAGGAGCAACAAAAATGTAAGAAAATTTGTTATGCACCTTCAATTGTTCTTCAGAAAAGTTTTTGATCATCAATTGGTTTCGTTTTTCTCCTTGCTATCTTTTATTGATGTTGTTGTTTGTGAATGATTTAATTTCCACTTACTTTGTCTTGCAAGGTCATGCTCCACGCCAGTTATTGGATTGGAGTATCCGTTTCGACATTATATTGGGCATTGCTCGCGGGCTTCTTTATTTGCACCATGACTCAAGGTTACGTATCATTCATAGAGATTTAAAGACGAGCAATATTTTATTAGACGAAGAGATGAATGCAAAAATATCAGATTTTGGCTTGGCCAGGATTGTTGAAGGCAAAAGTATAGAGGCTAACACGCAAAAAATTGCCGGAACTTTGTGAGTATATGTTTGCAATTTTAGCTTTCTTTTTCAACTTTGGAACAAATATGCAATTTGAAACTAAAGGCTGAGGCATATTTTGAAGTTTATGTTATTAAATATTTACATATTTAAAGTATTTCAAGATTTTATAAATATAATATGTGTATAAGCAAAAGTTTCTACATTCGTCTCTCAATCCGTAAATAATACTTTACCTTCGCTCCTGTTTCAAACTCATTTATCAAACCTTGACTTGCACTCTACTTATTTTCCTTGCACCTCCTTGGCATATAGAGAAGAAAGTAATTTAGAGAGGGTTCTAATTAATAAGATGATAAATGAGCACGTTGAGTTGAATTTAGGCAAGTTAAAATGAGTTAGAACAGTTTACTTGGGTTATAATTGGCACGTTATGATGGACTAACTGATGAATCATAATCTAATCCGCATAATTTGACCTATTTTTTTTTTTTTTTCACAATTCCAAACCATACTCCATCTAGAATAAAGAAACCTATTTACCTTTTGTATACCCATCTTTTATTCATTAGTTAGATTGCAAATAAAAGGATAAATATAATTGTAAATTGAACATTGAGTTAAATAACAAGGAAATTCTTTTTACGCATCATTTTTGGAAGAAATTGTTTTTATTTCAGATACCTCTTACTTTTTGCCAACTATAAAACAAGAAACGAGAAACACACTATATAAAAGCTCTTACAAAATAAAATAGTGATCTTCATACTATATAGCGTTATGTACATGAAGGTCCCTACATATACATATATATATATATATATATATATATATATATATATACATATATGTATATATTTAAAAAAAAAAGATCATAACAAATAAAAATTAATGTTAGTGATTAAGGTCTCGTTTGTTTATATTAGGACTAAGACGGGTTGAATTTGAATACATATCTGAATATTAAGATATGCATTAAAATTAGAACTTTTTAATTTGAATATACAACTTAATTAATATTCAGATGTTGTACCGGAATACTAAATAATTAAGACCATTTGTTTTCTCGAATGTATTAATTTATTTTTATTAATTAATAAATGTTAATTTAATCTAATTTTTTATCAACAAAATATTATAACGAATAAACTTATATATATATGGTGGTCGGTGATGGTAATGACTAACACTGGTGGTTATGGATATTTATTGGCGGTGATAGTTGGTAGAGATTGGTAATTCTGGTGGACGACGATGATAGATAGTGGTGGTGACGACTGATAAAGTTGTAGTTTGGCGATATATGATGATGACTAATGATGGTGATTAAATTGTAATACTTGTGCTTGCTGGTTGTAGGCTGGCAAGTGGTGATATGTTAAAAGTAATTGTGGTTAAAGTTTAGTCGGGTTGGATGGGTTATAATCTTTTGGACCCAATTTTACCATCTTTAGTTCTACGAGAGAGCTAGTAGATTTTCAGTAATTTTTTTTCTTCTAAATACTTCAAAAGTCTTCTTTTTTGGTACTCATTAGTTACTCATGCAAACTAATTTGGATCATTTCTTGTGATATACAGTGGCTATCTTTCACCAGAATATGCATTGGAAGGACTCTTTTCAATCAAGTCTGATGTTTTTGCCTTTGGGGTGGTTGTACTGGAAATCATTACCGGGAAGAGAAATCTGGAACTTTTTGAAGGCACAAACCTCTTGGGTCAAGTAAGGACCAAAATACTTTCTCCATTTTATTTTTACATGACGTGAGTTACTGTATATAAAGAAAAAGGATTTTGGGCACATAGCACAAGTATCCTTTAGAATTTGCGATCTAGATAAAATATGTCATGATATTTATGTGATTATAAATATAAGAGCATATCATTAAAGATAAAATGAAAAGTTTTAAGTCAACGAGTCTCCAAATATAGAAATGTGAAGCTGCACCAAAAGTGGAGCTTAGTAATCAATAAAGTGGATTGAAAATCGTAAAATCTCACGTTCAAATCGCAGAGAATCAAAGGTAAACGTACTACTATGTGATTTCTCCCAATCTGTCCAAGCTTGGTGGAGAGAATTATCTAGTACATGTGCTGGTAAAATTAAGGTAGCAGCCCGAAGACCATGGTTATATAAGAGCCAGTTCTAATTCATTGACATATCAATATATAACTGCAGGCTTGGAAACTATGGATGGAAAATAGGGTATTGGAGGTGATGGACCCAATTATAGTGGGAACATTCAATGAAAGCGAAGCATTGAAGTGCATAAACGTAGCACTTTTATGTGTGCAAGAAGATTCAGGTGATCGGCCAACAATGTCAAATGTGATAGTTATGCTTGGGAGTGAAAACATGGCTCTTCCAAGACCAAATCAACCAGCTTTTGTCACAAGGAGAAATACAACATCTAGCACATCTTCCTCCTCTTCCTATTTTAAGCCACACACCGGCTCCAATAATGAATTGACCATCACTGTTGAGCAAGGCCGATAATGTATTAATTCACGAAGCGTTTTCTAGTAAATTTTGCACGTAGGATTGGTAAAATACATATTCAAATACTTCAAACATCACTTAACCTTGGTGTGGATATTCTTGATTTTGCAACATTGTGCATAGAATGGCTATAGTTGTTTGGGATTATATGAAAAAATATCTCGAGCCATGGACAAGCTGAGGCTGATCAAGCATGTAGTTTATTATATTCTTCTGTTGAGCCCTAGTTGGAAGAACTAAAAAAAATTGAAAGCTACGGAGCTTTAACTCGTTCTGTGTGAAAGCACCGGAAAAAATGAAATCCACAAAAGGTAACGATGTAATTTTTTTATGTATTCATCAAAAGAAGCATTTTAGCCGGAATTGATTTTCATATACGTTCTATTTTGCAATATAAGAGTGTCAAGTAAATGAATTCGATCAACTTTTAGTGGATTAAAGTAGACTGAGTTAGTAGACGAGACTTGCCCTAATCCATACAAAAATTGTTTGTGTCAAAATGGATTGAGATAGTATGTCATACTCTAACCCTCCCCAACTAAAGTTATTTCTTCCCCCAGTTCTTGCTTTTGTTTTCTTTTAATCTCTAATTGAACTCTTGAATTGTTGAAATGATTTATAAAACTAAGTAGACTCATATCATACATTTAAAACCATTCGTTTGTCTTTTTCCCCCTATTTTATTATGAAACTTGTAAGTAGAATAACTACAAAATCATGGGATAAAATTGACAGCCATAATATTATATTTCCATATCTTAATTTTACAACCGCCACTGCAGTGTGCAGACTGCAGCTTACAACAAAACACATGAAAATTGAATATGGAACACTGAAATGGTCGTTTAGGCCAAGTCAATTTCATTATGGGCTGAAGAAATAACATTTGTATGCAAAGGTAAAGACCAAGGAGAAAAGGGTGATACTACCTTCTACATTGAAATGGGAATCTATTTTTGTTTGTACTATTGATATGAAATAGGAGCAAATTGACAAATTATAGTAACGACTGCATCTTTTTCAGGAGTTCTGTATAAATAAATAGCAAAAAAACAAAAATACGGACCACTATAAAATCCATTAGTATACACTAACGGCTATAAACGGGATTTTGCCTTCTTCCTGTTCTATTAACTTCTATTGTACAGCCAAGAAACAATATCGTCTATACTCTATATTGCCATTTCCATGACGAATTGAAGCCAAGTGCTCCATATATTCTTCCCTATGTCAGGGGGCCATTGTACTGTATTAGTATTAATTTGTATGTGCTAGAATTTCATGGATGTTTGAGCTAAAACAAGTTAGACGATTTCAAATATCAATCAAGGATTGCACGTTCTTTTTTAGATTAAGCATATCTAATTTAGGAATTTATTACCAAGAACACAAAGCTGAAGGTTTGATTGTATGAACAACGAACACAAAATTGAAGGCTCGGAACACGTACGAAATGCTTTCCTAAAAATGATATTTGCTCCCTCTCCTCTGCGAGATTGCTATGGGATTGTACGCAAATAATTTTAGTGGATATGATCCCTCTTCTCTGCAGAGAAGGAAGTTACTCTATAAAAGTTTATGTTAAAATATGAAGAAAAAAAATTGGATTTAAATAGACCTTAATGTGGTAACCAAATTATGAAGGGACACAACCCTTTTTTTCGTAGACACCATTTCATTTAAAATACTTATTAGTATTAATTTTATTTAAACAAAATTCCAACGCTAATAGGGTAAAAAAGAAAGACAATTAGAGATTCGTTGAAATTCAAGTCTCATTGGGAGAAATTTATTTTGGATGGGTCATACCAATAGGATAAACCAAATAAGTTCTGCATCCAGTGAAATTAGTGTGAATCAGTAGCATTCGATTCCCGAACTGCAACCTCTGCTTCTCGATGATAATACCCATCTAACAGAGCTCGATAGCTGATTGAGGACTATTTCATAGGGGTAGCTTGAAGTTTGATAGAAACATGTTAGCACGTAGTGGCGAATTCAACGATGGATTTGTGAGTTCGGCACGACCGAGTGTTTCGAGTTTGAGCTCTATATATGTCTACCAAAAACAAATATAGATAGACTTAGATATCTATTTCACAACTCATGGCTTTCTCAATTCAAGATTCACATCGTCTAAATTATGAATCTCCTACTACTTGCACGATATATTATCCTAGATTTTTTCAGATATTTTCTTTGAGCATTCACACATTTAATTTTTTTATTCTTTGATTACAGTATCCACTTACATTTTTTCTTAGAAAAAAATTCCTTGGTCATTTTGGTAGTATAGTTAATATTAGCAAAGTATGCTGTCAAGTACTGAAGGTAGTTGTGATAAATATGGTACTTCCAATCCTGTCTTGTGAACCCCATGCATATTTACAGCTTAGTTGGGACATGATATGTACACATATTTAGTCAAAGTTTCCCATTGCCCTAACCAGCTGTCTACAGCCATAAATACTGCTATCTCATCAAAATCTCAACAACCTATTTGCTCCATTCCCCTTTAGGACTCTGATCACATGCATCTTTCACCCTTTCCATACACAACTTGCCAAATGACAAGAGTCGCATTGAGTCCAAAAAAAATCTGTACAAGGTAGTCTACATTAGTCATAGATCAATTTTCATTACTAAAAGAGGCAGAGTATCAACAATCATGCATATAGATATGGAATGCCACTGTATACTCACTACTATTTTGGGGTAACGTGTTTTTGAGTTTAATGTCTAGTGTATAATGTTTGAAAAAAAATTATTCAATCGCTTATGTTTCAAGCTGCATCCGTTGCCCAAATACTACATTTACATCTATACTTTTATTGTTGCACGCGATGTTTAATATAATCTCCGTCCCAGATTTATACCTTCTTTACCTACGAAATCTAAGTATGGTCGATTATACCTTGTAGAGGTATGAAATAAACTCACCCTCAAGATAACTTACAAAAATTGAGAAAACAACATCTAGTGGAGAAGAATAGTCCCTTTTCAAAGATCGAAATAATAAAGCCAAAACAAAACGGCCGGTGGATATTTAGATATTTATAGTAGTACATAAGAATGTGTGAAGGAAATGAAGAAGAAGCTGACAGCCGTAGCATCCAAAAACAGCCCATAAAGGCATCTGTATTTTCTTTCATTGGAGTCTGTTACCAATTATTGACTCGAAATTTAATCCCCCAGTACTATACTAACAGTTGGCCCAATGCCAATACCTACAACTTTTTCACCTTTAGCCCCTCCATGAGTACTGCTGGGGACAGAGGTGTGAGCTCGGGGCTACTTATCCAATATTCCATCAACCTGAGCAAATTATCATGGAGAATTAATTAATTTATCTCTTTTGTATTTGGTGGCATAATGTCGTGCAAAATAAAACCTATTATACTTATTTAGTATCATACTTTTATAGCATGGGAGATCAATCTTATAAATATTTTAAGATTTAAATGCTACGTAGAATTTTATAAACTTATGTATCAAAGTACTAGATGTCAAGTTTAAACAATTCGAAGTGACACCAACTGTGCCGCCAAATCAGTCAAGAATCATGAATGAACAACCCTATGACTTTTATGTGTTATAAAGACTTAAATGTATAGCGTATGTCCAACTAATGTTTTAACAAACTTTAACTTTCCGAAATTTTTTGAAAAAGAAAAAGTTTGAGAAAGTTGAAAATATGCATTAATACTTGCATTCTTTTTTTTTTTAAAAATGTGAGTGTTATTGGAAAATAAATTTTGGTTAGGAAAAATAACTCCTCGGCACATCTTCAACTTAAAAAAGATGTTCAACTTTGTGCATAAAGTATATAAATTATTTTTAAGAAAACGGCATTTCAATAAATTTAGTTTTTGAAAAAAAAAATACACAAACAAATGCATTTAAACAAATTTCAGTCAACACCAAGTGAAATGCATCACTTGATGCTGCAATGTTATTGATGATCTCATCAGAGGCGGATCTAGGGTTTGAAGGTGGCGGGTGTCACAATTTTTTTCAATGTACATCTTGTTAGGAACGTGTATTTGGGTCGGGTCCATCTCTTTTTAGTTTATTCGGGTCAACTTAATAGGTTTTTTTTATTTGCAAATATGAAAATTACATCTCAAAAATCAAGAAACGAACATAATTAGCATCTTAAACAAGGAATTACACTCATTAACACCCATTAACAACAGAAGTAAAATCAACATTTTCACCGAGGAACTTGCATCTCTTATGTATATTAAAAAATGAATTTGCACAAGTAAAATAACATCTTCAATAAGGGAATTACACCAATCAAAATAAGAAAAATGATAGAAAAACTCTTCAATATGTAAATACACCCCATAAGTAAATGTAGAATTAGATAAACTACAAGTTCTCAACAATAAATCATAAATTTCATGTTTTTTCTAAGTAGCGCTTACGAAGTTTCCATCACAATTTAAGTAGTAGAGTGATTTAAATTGAATTTAACAATTATAGAATAGCATAAATTTTTATAATACACTCCCTCCGTCCATTTTTCTTTGTCCATTATAATAAAATTATATGTCCACTTTTACTTGTAAGTTATATAGTTTGAAAAACCAAGATATAATTTACTATTTTATACCTATTTTACCCTTATTAGTAAGTACTCCAATTCATTTCTCATTTTATTTATTGCTTATTAAGAGTGTCCCAAGTCAAATATAGACAAGTAAACATGGACGGAGAGAGTAATAAACAAAAGAAATTATTAAAAAAAATGAATTTTGATCTCAATCCAAAATTCCCATTGAAACCCAAGTTTTTCGATTTAAATACTCACAGATTTGAGATTAAGAGAAATGCTTAATTTAAGGGATTTTGAAGTTTCTATTTGTGTGTTCTCGCTAAAGATCACAGATAAAATAATAGAAAAGAGGAAAGACAATATAAATAATAAAAGATAAATAGAAAATTGGGAGGGCCGAAAAGGAAATTACTGGTACAAAGGAAGTAAAAAGCGCAAAGAAAAACGGGAATCAGAAAATGTTAAAGATATATTCAAACTTGTGTCTACCAGCCGTGGCACCTTTGTCTAATTTACGACTAGGGGTGGCAGGATCAAATATTTAACCTAATTTAAGCAAATTACAACATAAGTATATAAAAAAATTATTAATCGAGGGAGTGTCATGTCACCCCACCCCAAAGGGTGGATCCGCCCCTGCATCTCATTGGCATATTTAATTGAGATTAAAGCATTGTTTTCTAGTCAAGGTAAAAATTCAGATTCTTTTAACGTGATAAAAAGGACACGAATGTGCAACTCAAAAATAGTTCAATGCAATAATTCCACCAACTGAGATCCCCTTTTTTCTCTCCATCCAGCTCACAGGTATCTCAATTAATTTTATAATGTACTTGTTGCCATCTTCGTGCTAGTTACATAAATATCGAATAATTTTATCCATCAAAACTTAAAAATGATATCATTATTATGTTCCGGAAATAAAACTACTATAGTAAGCTTTTTTTCTCCTTTAGTGGAGTTATACAGTGTAATTGTGAAGTAATTAAAAACAAAGGTGGATAGACAGCATCATCATGTTAATGTCAAAATCTAACATTATAGCAACTTTTTACCGAAAGATAACATTAAACCTACCAACATTATTTTATATTATATCAAAGAAAAACTATAGTAAGCTTTTGTCTCCTTTAGTGGAGTTATACAGTGTAGTTGTGAAGTAATCGGACATGTTAAGTGTTACCGAAATAATTAAAAACAAAGGCGGATAGACAACATCAAAATCTTGTCAAAAATATCCCAAATAGTGGATATCCAAAATATCCCAAAATATCCTAAATAGTGGATATCCAAAATATCCCAAAATATCCCAAAATATCTCAAAATATCTCATGTCTTGTTTCTCTATAAATAGGATGTACAGATGCAATGTTGAAAGAGCAGAAGTAATATAAACTGATATCTCTCTACATATTCTCTCTACATATTTCTTCCGTATATTTACTTTATAGTTATTATTTTATAACACGTTATCAGCACGAGACTCTGTCATCTCGAGCAAATACTTTACAAGCCTCGAAGGTATTGATTTCTTTGTTTTCCATTACTAATGGCAAATCTTTCTAGACGTGAATTTGTAGCCTTAGATATATCCGGCAATAGCTATATGTCTTGGATTCTTGATGCCGAGATTCACCTTAATGCGATGGGTCTGGAAGACACCATCAAAGATAAAAACGAGGCATCAAATCAAAACCGTGCTAAGGCAATGATATTCCTCCGCCATCATCTTGATGAGAATTTAAAAATGGAATATCTCACGGTTAAAGATCCTCTTACGCTGTGGAATGATCTGAAAGATAGATATGATCACCTGAAGATGGTCATACTTCCACAAGCACGTTTTGATTGGCTCCATTTAAGGTTCCAAGATTTTAAATCTGTTAAGGCATACAATTCTACTATGTTTAAAATTATTTCTCAATTGAAATTATGTGGTGAAAATATTACTGATCTTGATATGTTGGAGAAAACATTCTCCACTTTTCCTGCCTCGAGTATGCTCCTGCAGCAGCAATACCGAGAGATGAAGTTCAAAAAATATTCTGATCTAATCTCACATCTTCTAGTGGCTGAACAACATAATGAATTACTGATGAAAAATCATGAAAGCCGACCCACTGGTACTGCCCCATTCCCTGAAGTGAATGAGGCAAATTTTCGCCATTCTAGGCGTGGAAGAGGTCGTGGCCCCAGTCGTGGTCATGGTCGTGGTCGAGGAAGGAATTTTAATCATGATTCTCGTTTTGCACCATATAATACCCTTCAGCACCAGCAGTGTAAAAGGAAGGATGAAAAGCATGAAGTTGTGCAAAAGAAAAATTCAGAAAATAATTGCTTCCGATGTGGAGGAAGAGGGCACTGGTCACGTACCTGTCGTACGCCAAAGCACCTTGTTGAGCTATATCAAGCCTCCCTCAAAAGGGCAGAAAAGGATGCCGAAGCAAATTTTATTTCTGAAGATAATGTTGAGCCCATGCATCTAGATGTGGCAGATTTCTTTGAACTCCCTGAAGGGAAAATAAATCATCTGATCGGTGATGGATCTGTATTAACTTAGATATTTCATACATGTCATTTGTATTATCTAATGTGGTTATGTTTCCATATATATATAATAAAGTGTGTGAAATACTTTGTCTAATCAAAATATCTACTTCGATGTTTACTTTGCCTATTCTTTCGTTTTGAAGAATATATGGAAAATCCTCAAATATTATTTGGATCAATGACAAATCATGAAGATATTTGTGTGATTGATAGTGGAACAACGCATGCTATATTCAAAGATGAGAAATACTTTTCTCAATTGCGTAGAAAAAGGGGAAATATTAATACAATTTCTGGCAATTCGAAATTAATTGAAGGCTCCGGAAGAGCTACTATATTTCTACCTAAGGGGACGAAACTTGTTATAGAAGATGCACTATTCTCTTCTAGATCCCCAAGAAACTTGTTGAGTTTCAAAGATATCCGCCGTAATGGGTATCACGTTGAGACATTAAATGAAACAAATGATGAATATCTTATCATTACAAAGAATGTCTCCGGCCAGAAATGTGTTTTGGAGAAATTACCAACTTTGTCTTCTGGCCTGTACTATGCAGAAATTAGTACAATGGAAGCACACTCAATCGTAAACCAGAAGTTTAACGATTCAGGAACTTTTGTGCTTTGGCATGACCGCATGGGTCATCCTGGATCAATAATGATGAGACGAATTATTGAAAATTCAAAAGGGCATCCACTTAAGAACCTGAAGATTCTTGAAAGTAGTGAGTTTTCATGTGTCGCTTGTCATCAGGGCAAATTGATAACCAGGCCATCACCAATGAAAGTTGACATTGAATCCCTTGCTTTTCTAGATCGTATACATGGGGATATATGTGGACCTATTCACCCATCTTGTGGGTCATTCAGATATTTTATGGTTCTAATAGATGCGTCTTCGAGATGGTCTCATGTGTGCCTCATATCGTCTCGCAACCTGGCGTTTGCGAAATTATTGGCACAAATAATACGCTTAAGGGCACACTTCCCAGATTATCCTATAAAGGCTATACGTCTTGATAATGCTGGAGAATTTACATCCCAAGCTTTTGATGATTATTGTTTATCAGTTGGGATAAAGGTTGAACATCCTGTAGCACATGTTCATACCCAAAATGGCCTTGCTGAGTCATTTATTAAGCGTGTGCAATTGATAGCAAGACCATTACTTATGAAAACACGGTTGCCTACAACCGTCTGGGGTCATGCTATTTTACATGCAGCATCTCTTGTTCGTCTTAGACCGACTCATTATAATAAATACTCCCCGTCACAATTAGTGTTTGGTCATGAACCAAATATTGCTCATCTCCGAATCTTTGGTTGTGCTGTATATGTGCCTGTAGCACCACCACAACGCACTAAGATGGGCCCCCAAAGAAGGTTAGGAATATATGTTGGGTTTGAATCACCCTCCATTATTCGCTATCTTGAGCCATTGACGGGAGATTTATTCACTGCCCGATTTGCAGATTGTCGATTTGATGAAACAAATTTTCCACAATTAGGGGGAGAGAGAAAAGAAATCAAAAGAGAAATTGCGTGGAGAGTTCCATCACTATCTCATTTTGATCCACGTACCCCTATATGTGAGCAGGAGATCCAGAAGATCATCCACTTACAGAAAATAGCAAATCAAATGCCAGACGGATTTACTGATTTGAAAAGAATAACTAAGTCGCATATCCCTGCAGAGAATGTGCCTATTCGAATTGATGTTCCAAAGGGACAATCTACTAGTGTCATAGCCTCTGAATCTCATCCACGCCTGAAGCGTGGTAGGCCATTGGGCTCCAAGGATAAAAATCCAAGAAAAAGAAATACAAACAATGATCAGAATGACACTATGAAAGGATCTCATGAAGAGATTCAAGATCTGATTAATTCTGATATTCCTGAAGAAATCAGCAAACCCGAGACTTTAGTGAGTGAAGAACTATATCGTTCGAAAATTGTGGTGAATAGTGTTTTTGCATATAATGTTGCACTAAATATTATAAAGGGCAGTGAGGATCAGGAACCTCAATCTGTCGGAGAATGTCGACGAAGATATGATTGGCCAAAATGGCAAGAAGCAATTCAATCAGAATTGAATTCACTTGCTAAACGTGAGGTTTTTGGACCTGTAGTCCAAACGCCTAATGGTGTAAAACCAGTTGGTCACAAATGGGTCTTTATACGGAAAAGAAATGAGAGAAATGAAATTGTGCGATACAAAGCACGCCTTGTTGCACAAGGATTCTCTCAAAGACCCGGCGTCGACTATGAAGAAACATATTCACCAGTTATGGATGCTATAACATTTCGATACCTCATGGGTTTAGCTGTCTATGAAACCCTTGAAATACATCTTATGGATGTGGTTACAGCTTATCTTTATGGTTCACTTGATAATGAAATTTATATGAAAATTCCTGAAGGATATAAAATGCCTGAAGCATTTGGTTTAAAGTCTCGGGAAATGTATTCAATCAGATTACAAAGATCATTATATGGTTTAAAACAATCAGGGCGTATGTGGTATAATCGCCTAAGTGAGTACTTGATAAATGAAGGATATATAAATGATGCCATTTGTCCATGTGTTTTTATTAAGAAAACAAAATCAGGGTTCATTATACTTGCTGTTTATGTTGATGACATAAACCTCATTGGAACTCCAGAAGAGCTCCAAAAGGCGATTGAATATTTGAAGAAAGAATTTGAGATGAAAGATCTCGGAAAGACAAAACTCTGTCTTGGTCTGCAAATTGAACATTTCGCAAAAGGGATCTTTATCCATCAATCTGCCTATACTGAGAATTTTTAAATCGGTTTTACATGGACAATTCGCATCCTTTAAGTACTCCTATGGTTGTTCGCTCACTTGAAGTGAGCAAAGATCCGTTCCGACCTCAGGAAGAAAACGAAGAACTACTTGGTCCTGAAGTACCATATCTTAGTGCAATAGGTGCACTTATGTATCTTGCTAATGCTACAAGACCTGACATAGCATTTTCTGTTAATTTGCTAGCAAGATATAGCTCTTCTCCTACACGGAGGCATTGGAACGGGATTAAGCATATATTGCGATATCTGAAGGGAACTAGCGATATGGGTCTGTTTTATACTAACAAAGGTAGTACAGATCTTGTTGGTTATGCAGATGCAGGTTATTTATCTGATCCACATAAAGCTCGATCTCAAACGGGCTATCTGTTTACATGCGGAGGTACTGCTATATCATGGCGATCGACCAAGCAGTCCATTGTTGCTACTTCTTCAAATCATGCTGAGATAATCGCTATTCATGAAGCAAGTAGAGAATGTGTGTGGTTGAGATCAGTGATACATTTCATCAGAGAAAGATGTGGCTTGAAGTGTGATACAAAAATACCCACAGTATTATATGAAGATAATGCTGCATGCATAGCTCAATTAAAAGGAGGTTTCATAAAAGGAGATAGAACAAAGCACATTTCACCAAAGTTATTTTTCACACATGATCTCCAGAAGAATGGTGATATTGATGTGCAACAAATCCGTTCAAGTGACAATCCTGCAGATTTGTTCACTAAATCTTTGCCAACTTCAACTCTTGAGAAGATGATATTCAAGATTGGAATGCGAAGACTCCGACATCTGAATCTTGGTCTTCGTCAGGGGGAGTGAAATACGTGTTGTACTCTTTTTCCCTTAACCAAGTTTTGTCCCATTGGGTTTTCTTGGTAAGGTTTTTAATGAGGCAACTCTCAAAGCGTATTATTAGATATGCGCACTCTTTTTCCTTCATTAGGACTTTTTTCCCACAGGGTTTTTTCTAATAAGGTTTTAACGAGACACATCATCTATTAATGGATATCCAAGGGGGAGTGTCAAAAATATCCCAAATAGTGGATATCCAAAATATCCCAAAATATCCTAAATAGTGGATATCCAAAATATCCCAAAATATCCCAAAATATCTCAAAATATCTCATGTCTTGTTTCTCTATAAATAGGATGTACAGATGCAATGTTGAAAGAGCAGAAGTAATATAAACTGATATCTCTCTACATATTCTCTCTACATATTTCTTCCGTATATTTACTTTATAGTTATTATTTTATAACTCTAACATTATAGCAGCTTTTTACCAAATGATTACATTAAATCTACCAACATTATTTTATATTATATATCAAAGAAAAATGAAACATTCCAAGGACACAAGTGGATTTTCAAGAGATTCATTTCCATTTGTCGGTGGTGACCACTTTTTGTTTTCTCCCCCATTTCCATAATCTCTCTCATGATCCATCTTCCTGATCCGATCTCCCAATTCGGATCTAACCCGACCCGGCGACTTGCCCGTTTTCCTCACCGACGGACTCCTCCCTAAACCCGACCCGTATCCACCATTCTCAGCCCTCATCGCCGGTGACCTCGACCTCCTACCCGAACATTCCCCATTATCCCTCCTTCCGGGTCCGGATCTGACCCGTCCCGGAGACGGGTCGGATCTTCTCGCCGGCGAGCTCCCTACACTTCTCTGATTCCCGTACTTCGCCGGTGACCGTCGCCGGAATTCAGTGACGTCATCTTCGGCTGCATATTGCTTCTCTGTTGTTACTGTTGCATCACTGATCTCGGATACTTCATCATCAGGGTGGTTGAAATTATTAGTTATGATGGGTTTCTTCATAATGCGTTTTTGTTCCATATTATTGGGACTATTATCAGTAGTGTTATAGAGGTTTGGTTTTTGTATAGTAGTGGGAGTTTCAGAGAGGACTTCTTTAACTGTTTCTTCTACACTTTGTTGTGAAGAATTGGATATAGTTGGAGGTAGTTTATCGTCGTTACTGCTAACACAACAACCCATTTCGATAACTAAGAAGAAAAATCCCTTAAATGGGTTTAACTATTAGAGGCTCTGTTACTTCATTGTGTGACGGTGGTCATGGACGCGGCGACGGTGGGGCAGAGAATTTGGTGTTGGTAGAGTTGAAGAAAGGTAAGTTATTTTGGAGGGGACAACAATGTGGTTGGAAAAGACTTGGAAGAGAGGTGAGTCAATGAAATGAGAATTCATGTGTAGGAACAAATGGTTTCCTTAAATAGCAGGGGCTGCCCCAAAAAGTTACTCCTATCAAATTATTTATCGTGATTATTAAAAATAGTCATCTCAAATTATTTTATCGTTTTAAAAGTTTGAGGCATAATTAATTATTATTTCTCCATTTTACCCTTTGTAGATTTTTTTTTAATGGAGATATCATATAAATAGAGTAAACATTTAATGGAGAGAGATTATAACTTAAACATAAATAAAGTAAAGTTAGTCAAATATGCCTCTTAATTAATGTTTTTTAAGGTGTGAGTAAAAGAAAAAATACAACAAATATTTTGAGACGGAGGGAATATAGTATTAAATATAAGTCAATAAAAACTTTAGTCCAAAAAATAATACCTCCTGCCTTCATAATTTTTTTTTTCACCGAAATTAAGCACTTTGTATTACTGCATCAACAAATTACGAAGTTCAAATGTACCCTAACCATCATGAACAATCCAACTTAGGAAAAGCTTCACCTAAGATCTTCACATACACTTACTATACATACATCTATCATATCCGTACCCGGCCCTTCCAGGACTCGGTGTCATCCGTACCCGGCCCTTCCGGGACTCGGTGTGATACCCAACTGATCAATGGAAGTGCAATGCATACATACATACATATACATAAAAATACATAAATGAAATCAACATCATAATTAGCATTATCATTATCACTATATCCTTCCTTAAAGGATCAACCATCGTATGGTGTAGTCGACGATGTCATGGGAGTCTCGAGAATCATGAACTTATATAGCATTAGAAATAGAATCGCCATCGCTATATCTCACCTCGAAAGAATAAGTATTATGAGGTGAGATCAACCTCAAAGAATAGTCTCAAGATCATGAATAAGTTCAATAATATCGTAAGGATCATGAGATTCATAGACTTCTAGCATTTGTGGAGGCAAGGATATGACGGATATGGTACAAAGGTTTATAACAAGGAATCATGCCTTTAGAAAGAAAGGGTTTAGCCATACATACCTTTCGGTCGCCTTAGTCGTTCAACATTTATCCTTCCAAGCTCGTAAATCTACATATAAACCATTTATGCTATTATTAGGCTCAATGTCATATGCTCATCTTAAGCCTTCAATTTAATTCCATTTAGAATCTGTCGGAATTCGGGCAGCACCTCCTCTGTTTATATGTCTAGCTCGAAATCACAATCCAACAACCAACAACAACAACAAAAATACCAACATCAATAGCATCATTTCCAACACTAATATGTACCATAAAACAGCCCACACGTTGTTTTCCAACTTTCATAACTAACAAACTTACTACACGATTGTTTAGCGACTTTATCTCCGTAAATAAGCCAAAATTAACATTAATAATAGGAGATTCATACCTTGTTCTTGTTAAAACAGAGATATCTTCAATATCTACCTTGAATCCACCGCAAAACCATACTAGAATCACATTCATGCGTTTATCCGAGCTTCGATTAATACTCCTCGCTTGAAAATTGCTCACTTTGTGATCCCCCCTCCCTCTCTCTTCAATTTTCTGGAAATTTCTGGGCAAATCTGGTGGAAAAAAAGGGGTTCTTACCCTTTTTATAAGGGTCAAATTCGGGTCGGGGGTCACTGTAGCAATACTGTAGCAAGTCGGTTACTATAGTAGTACTGTAGCACGCATTTCTGCTCTGTCAGCCGAACTTGTAACGTCCATAATTCTCTACTCCGATGTCCTATCGACGAGCAGTTTGTTGCGTTGGAAACTAGACTCAACGAACTTCATTTTAGGCTTTTGTTTCACCTTAAAAATATTAATATACTAGGAGATATACCCCTCCAAAGTTGACCCAAAATTCTGTCAACTTTTTCCAATTTTTCGACAAATTTATTTTCTTCGATTTGCTTGATCCCGGAATCTTCCATAGCTTATTATATGAACTTAAACCCTCGTAACCATAAGGTTGGCGCATATAATCTCATATATCCTTGAAGGTAACTCCAGTAACCATACTTAGAACATCCAACAATTATAAATTTCCACGCACGAACCTACGGGGTGTAAAAATCCTCCACCTTAATCCTTTAGTCAACATATCTCTTCCCAACAAAATACTCTTCTATATCCATGATCCATTAGGCTTTAAGAAAGGTTGAATTGGAAAAATATTTGTTTTCAAGAACTCTCGCTAATAAAGAATCGGGTTGCGACACAATTCGCCAAGCTTGTTTAACCAATAAAGCCATATTAAAAGCTTTTAGATCTCTAAAACCTAGCCCTCCTACCTTCATATCAGTGCGTACAAAAAGTTACTGTATATGATTAGGATTTATAAATTTTATTATGATGCTTTTACTATGTGTGAAAAGTTGCACATTATAAATTCTTGGCTTAATACCCAGATGGACCCTTAAACTTGGCATGTTTTGTAAGATAGGCATATAAATTTATAAGGTGACCAGATAGACACTTAAACTTACTCAAAGTGTATTTTTCAAGTTTTTCAGTTATTTTGAAAACAAAAACTATATTTTTCAAACACCCACAATTTTCATGGCCAAACAAGCCCTAAATATATCACAAAATATTTTTTTTTTAAAATGCAAAAATAAGGCAAACGCATATACATGAGACTATAAATGTGCACTTAAACCAATAAATACTCGCTAATCGCAATTTTGCAGATTTCAATTAACTCGGATTTTTTTTTTACACTTCAATAATTAAAAAACAATAACTTTAACCAATAAAAATCCTTAAAAAAAGAAATTTCAAATTAAGAAATTTCTTTTTTTTAAAGATTTTCTTCTCGACTTTACAGTTTTCTTAATTTGAAATTTCTTTTACACTTGAAATACTGAACTTAGAAATTTCTTAATTTGAAATTTCTTTTTTTAAGGATTTTTATTGGTTAAAGTTATTGTTTTTTAATTATTCAAGTGTAAAAAAAAATCCGAGTTAATTGAAAGCTGCAAAATTGCGATTAGCGAGTATTTATTGGTTTAAGTGCACATTTATAGTCTCATGTATATGCGTTTGCCTTATTTTTGCATTTTAAAAAAAATATTTTGTGATATATTTAGGGCTTGTTTGGCCATGAAAATTGTGAGTGTTTGAAAAATATAGTTTTTGTTTTCAAAACAACTGAAAAACTTGAAAAATACACTTTGAGTAAGTTTAAGTGTCTATCTGGTCACCTTATAAGTTTATATGTCTATCTTACAAAACATGCCAAGTTTAAGGGTCCATCTAGGTATTAAGCCTACATTCTTACATTTTCTCAAACATGATTATTGTTCCATCATATGTGTCTTATGATTAATGCAGCAATTACTAAAAAAGCAGAAGCATGTTGTTCTTGGTCTATCCACTTATCACATGTGTAACAAGGGAACATATACATGTGAAATGTGAAACTAGTGTAATGTGTCGACCCTGACATAGGCCAAAACTAATAATCGTAATAACTAATATACCTTGTATGTTATTGGGTATAGCAATTTGTTTGGACCGCAAAACCAGTTACGTTGAATTGTGTGATTTATTCTATTTAATTATGTGATTTATTTTATTTAAATAGTTTCAGAAAAATCAAAAAATGGTTTTTTTGATTAATTTTTTAGTTCTAACTATATAGTGATGAGAATTTAAGAGTTTATTTCATTATGATAAAAGTAGAACTTTTTTTCTTCTTCTTCTTAACTAATGACAGAAAAATTTACTTAATTTTAATATCAATGCAAATTTAACTAGTCAAATTAAGATAAAAGAATTTTCATATGGAGTCATTTCTTCCCTGTCATTTTCAAAGTCAAGTTTTATGCCATGACGTAGAGGAAGTTGCATTTCAAAACAAGAAAAGAAAATCGATATAAACACAACAAATAGGAATTCAAATGCAAAACAGTCCCACAAATTTATTTCCTTTCCCGCTCCATATAGGTTCCTTTCTTCTCATATTTAATGACCCAAAAGAAGAGAACTTATTTCTCGTGATTGTCATTAACAATATGACAAACGGATTTCAATTCTTTGAATATTTAACTTTTAGCTTGAAATAATGTGCATACGTTCAAGTCGTAGATCTGATCTCATCTAATAAAAAGATGCCAAATTCAGTTAACTCGTATGATATTCCGTTGATTTGATATTACTATAATACACATGGGTAGATGTAACTTTAATTAGAAACTAAATGGGTGTTTTGGTTTTATATTCTTTTTTCTTTTTGGTTTCAGTCGGTGTTTGCTACCCTTCGGGGTTGGAGTAATCCGAATTCGAGCCGGGAAGTTCCCTGAAAAAAGGGCTCTCAAATAATTCTATTTTTGGGGTTCAAACTCGAGACCTTGATTAAGGATAATTACCTCCCTATCTCAACCTTTGATGTTTAAAGGTCTTCATGAAATAGGTTAAACTGCTAAACCGCCCTTTAATTTTTGTTATTATGTAATCTGTATGGGTCCTATGAGATTCTAATTAATTATGGCGCCAATGAATAGTCATAATTAACAACTAAAACCACAATATTAGCTTCTCAATTTTTTAAGCATGCTTGTGTCTGCCTATATTCTAATCAGACTTAACCAAAGTTATCTTGACAAGTGTTTCTCTAAGTAACATGATTACCCATCTCCAAATTAATCAACCATTGATTTTCTCATTCTCTCCGACAACTGTTAATTATCGCACAAAATAATTACTTCAAAGAAAAATCAACAGAAAACAATGGTCAGAACTCAGTAAGTACTGTTAAAGCTAGCTAATGAATGAAGCAAGATAAGTGGCGTGAATAAGAAATGGAGGGGGAAAAAAAATGAAATTTAAGAAATGTTCTTTTTGGAAAGAAGTTTTGTACCATATTGGTGATAGAAAGAATGAGTTGTGTGCTTATACATGAAAGCACTTCTTCTAGCTCTTAAAGAGTTGAAAAGATGGACTCCCCTTGCACCGTCGTCGCTCGACATAGATTCAGTCAAATGATTGATTGATAATCTTTTTAGATCAAAGTTATTTTATTTATTTTTCCATTTTTAATATTTTCTGCGCTAAAATTAGTTTAAAATAAATTCGCAGATTTTTTTTCTTTCCCCAACAAACATTTCTATCTTCTGAAAAGGTATGGCTTTTTCCGAACAGACACCACACCTGTTTTGAACAGGTATTTCGTGGCTATAAATACAGAGGCAATGCCTCATTTTTTTGCATTCTGAAAATACTCTCTGCATATTTTTACAAACAAAAACTGAGTCAGTGTCGTGTGTGATTTGTTGCCATCTTTGAGTTCGCGTCAAGTCAAAGGCATTTGAGGTACCGCTACATCTTTGACAGGTTTATCCGTTTTATCCTGGGAGGAAGTAATCCTTAACCTCGGGTACTTGAGGGGATTAAATTCTGTAAGGACACACAGTGAATTCTGTGGACTCGGATATTTAGTTTCTAAATATTTTTATCGTTTGCAGTTTCTGGTTCACTGTTTTCGTCATTTTCTTTTCTCGTTATGGTGAGATATTGTTTCGTTGTTTGAACCTTCTTTTACTAACGTCGTTTGTTGTTTTGAGCACAGTCTGGATAACAAGTACTTGTTCTGCAAATGTTACATAAATTTACAATTACCACTTTACCGGCCATTGGAGGTAGCATTTTTCGTCTTATGCCCTCAATTGACACTAGAAAAAGGAGATCAGAATTAGTTTAAAAATTATACTCCTAGTACTCGCATTTTCTTTTAAATTTATCCAGCCCCAACTCGAAAAAAGAATGTAACCAAAAGAAGAAATGAGCTTGCACATCATGAAGCACGCAATTCAACTTTTTGCTACCTAATAGCTGGTATTTGCAATCTTCCAAAGTATATAATTGAAATTGATAATAATGATAATGTAGACTTGTTTATATCAAGGGTCCCTTTCTGTCTAGAAATAGTTGAGCCTAGATTCCAGTAGCTATGAGCCTATGACAGCCAAGTTTTTAGGAGTTTAAGACTGATAATTATCTAGAATTGAGAGAAATTATTCTTTTCTTTTTGGATTTTCACTCGCATTTAATACCTACTTTGAAATTTAACTAATTTGAATTCGCGCCTAAAAGTTCACTTTGAAGGATGAAGCCTCCAATTCTTACCATAGGTAATTCCATTTTAGCGTTCGAATTTCAGAAATCTGACAAAAGATGGAGGGATATATACTTACCACCTCATTATGACCTTTGAAATTTTTTCTTGTTCTACTTTTGTTCGTTTACTTGCTAGGTTAAACTTTAGGGATTCTATATAAGTACATTATTAGCATGTCATCTTGATTCTTTTGTATAATCACATCTAGTTTACCCCAGTAATTAGTTATAATTTGAAGAGTTGATTAAATGCAAAGTGATAAAAGCGACTAAGCGAGTAACAGGAATTTAAGATGTAATCTAGCAATTTTACTTAATTCCACCTCCCATCGCTTACCTAAAAAAATAATTTATTATCTATTTAATAGGTGTAAGAGTAGTTTGTGACACTCGTATAGGTACAACTCAAAAAACGCAACCTAGAACGGACCAGACTTTTTAGTCATGTGATTGAAAAATTATCGCTATCTTAAAGTTTCAGCTTTTATTAGAACCAGTGAATTTGTCCGCGCTTCGCGCGGTCCTAAAGGCTGACTTCTTAAATTTGTATAGTATAATTTTTCTACTACTAAGTCACAAAGTATTTTTCCAAAACCTAAAGTAAATTAATCGTTAGTTTGTAAAGTATACTACTAAGTATAAGTAATAAGGTGACATGACATGTGTGAACCATTATATAAAATAAATAAATCCATGTTCGTCCCAAAATTTTTGACACTTCTTTTTCCAATATCATTTTCACGGAAAAGCCTAAAATAGAAGTCTTGAGCATGCCATGACAAAAGTTGAAAGACATGTGAGTTACGGAGGTGAGATTTTTAAAATAGAAGGAAGAAATAAAATAATAAGAATAATAATAAGAAGAAGAAAAATAAAGATAAATGTGAATTCTAGGCTAAAGAGATGTGCCAAGCTATCTAGCCTGTGACCAATCATAAAATATATGAACTACATATAGGTAATGACGAATATCTAACATTTCAAAGCCACAACTAAGACACGCGAGAATGATAGCGTACACATCATCTACTTTGTACAGTAAAATGTGTGTTCTTTATGAATTAATTTCATATTTTCTGAAAATAATATAATTTCGCTCCCCATATCTAATGAACTACAACATTTAAACAACTTTATGGTCTCTAATGAACTACACCATAGTCGTCTATTATATATCCTAGTAAGTTACTCAACTTAAGCTTTAATTTGATTTATGCAATTTTCCTAGAAAACTTGGCACAAAAAAAACCCAAATATCTTTTTATACCTTAAAATAGAATTTTTTTTAAAACCGAGTAAAAAAAAAATAGTTTAGTTCTCATGGCTAAAGTAAAAATACCTTTGCGCACTAAGAATTCTTCGACGTATAATTCCAGACATTCGATTCTTAATTCTCGGGTGAACAAAACCCTTACAACAACCCAACAAACATACAATATAATCATATGATTAACAACAAATAATTGAAATAGAATCATACATTCATAAGACAAATGATATTTCTATCGTCATTAACAAACACAATGAAAATTGGTTATACGAGAGAAAGGGAAGCAAAGGTCAGTGCATCTGTTTTCCTATTTCTTTCATTATTTATACTACTACTACACCAGGGAGTCAACATTTCTTTAATATTGACCTTTGGAGAAGTTTTAGATAAAGACTTTGGAATTCTAGCACAATACATATTTTGAGGCTTTTGGGATTTAATAACCGAAAGAAAACGGTTGTTTCAGTTGGGTTCTCTATAATGGAAGAATTGCCACTACCAACGGTTATAAAGGAGGAAATGTGTAATTAAGATGATTAAGAGGTGTAATTAATAGACTAAGAGAGTGATTTTTGAGTATTAATTTTAAATAAGAAAAAATTATAAAAAAAAAAAGAAAGATAAATAGTATTCTAGCTAGGCCATAGAGAGGTGTCACATCACCTAATCTATGCCTAGCTTTATATTATATATAGATATAGATGTTTCTAATTTGATCAAGAACAAAATATATTGTAAAAGCCGTCATTGAATAATTCTGTCTTCTTTGTTATCAAATTATCCATTTAAAATATGATTCAAAACATAACAAAATGAGTTATTTCGAGCAAATTACATAAACATAATGTTTCACGCTTTCTCATTGCGACTAAATCTCAGACTCCTAAATTAGATACAATTAAGGTTAGTTTTTATTCTCAACATATAATTATTATAATTATGTCTTGATCAAATATAATTTTACTGATTTATTTTTCAAAAAAAGAAATTAAACATCCAGTGTGTAAAAATAATGGGAATGAAGAATCAACTAATTACATACGATGAGACAATTCCTTCTCGGCATTCATATTTTTTGAGAACTTATCAAATCACCGTAACCACCCACCAAGACAAAAAAAAAACAATTAACTCCTTACATAAAATAATAAATAAACAAAGAAAGAAATCAAAGCCCGAAAAATAGAAGGAGCAAAAACACTATCAAATTAAATTAAAATCAAGCCATCTAAATATCAAAATGATAAATTAGTAGGACAACTCCCTGTCAGAATGTGGCAAAAGTTGTATTGGAGCCTGATACCAAAGGAAAGATGGGAAAGAAAATCAAACATGTAGGGATATTTTATATCAGATTGCTCCAAAATTCATATTTAAGGTGCCACTTTAAAACCCATGCATGTTGCCCCTTAATAAATACTACATAAGTAATTACACACACGTCTCTTAAGCATGATGGTGAAAGCAAATAGTTAAGAACTATTTTGTAACTGAAGTATTTATAATGAGATGCAATAAATTAATTAGAATAGATAATGATCAATTTCTAATTACTTAAACAAATTGAATAAAAAAAAGGGAGAAAAAAGATAAATAGAATCCTTGCCCATAGAGAGGTGTCACATCATCTTATCTATGCCTATTTTTATATTATATATAGATAGATACATATTTTAAATAGTAACTACTCGTTAATTATAGGGGTTGAAAATACTTTCGTGACATTTCTCATAAGTACATAAATGAAGGAGAGCTCTAGCCAATATGGCCATGGCACAAGCAATAATGATGAGTATCATGGCTTTGCCATTTGCGGTTTAATATATTCATATCATAATTGAATCCGTTTTCAAGCGCTAGCTAATACTTATAAGATCTAGGAATTATATCTTGTTTGGTCAAGCTTCTAAAATCTGAAAGTGCTTTTCAAAAAAATATTTTTGGTGAAAAACAGTTTATGTTTGGCCTAATCAACTAAAAAACACTTTTGTACAATAATTTGTGTTTGATCGAGATTTTCATAAAGTACTTTTAAATGTCAAATTGCGATAAGGACATGAATATATTTACTTAATAATAATAATAATAATAATAATAATAATAATAATAGTGTTATTAAGTTGATAAATACGTTAAAAAATATTTATGAAAGACTATGATTAAACTTTCATTTTAAGTAAGATATGAAAATAAAATTGAAAATTACTTGATTCATTCAACGTAATTAAATATATCAAACGTCAGTCCACAAATATATGGGAAAAAAAAATCACCCCAAAAATCACATATTATAAGTCTACCCTAAAATAAGAAAAAATACTTATACATGAGAAGAGTTGTTAATGATATCATCCTTAATTTTATCACGCAACAACTCCATAGCATTAGTAGACGTGCCAATTAACTATAATCTGAAAAGAAAAGCTTTTGGTTTACCAATTACTAAAATCTGAGGAGATATATAATTAACTAAAATTAGTTAAAGTTTTTCGTTTACCAAAACATAGCAGGAGATAGAGATAAACAAAGAAAACAGCGCAGATAAACAAAAACTCGAAGGAGATAGAAGAACAAAGACGTAGGGGTATTTATAATAACGATAGTACACTATACAATGCGTAACAACGATCCAAGCAAAAAAAAGTTAAGAAATTGGGAAAAACACAAAGCACAAAAAACCTTTATATGCAGAATAAATTAAAAAGAACATATTCAAGAAATCATACCTTGTGAAGAATGAGTTGTTGTTCACGTTCAAGGCTTGGTGGCTATTGTCGTAGAACTGTTGGGTAACGAATAAGATGTACTATCGTATTTATTACTAGGTTTGATTAAGTACGGTTATTGTGGTATATAACTTCATTTACAAAGGGAAATTATTGCCAAGACAGAAATTTAAAACTGCTTCTTCTTTTGGAGAAAAACTATTTTTTAGCTTCTGAAAAACTGTTTCTGTTACTCCCTAAAAATATTTATTTTTCTACAACAGCTTGCCCAAACACCTCATGTTTTTTAAAATAAGCACTTATTGAAAAAAATAAGTAATTTTGGGAGAAAATAAACTTGACCAAAGGCTACTAATCATTTATATTAAATGATGTAGTAGTTCCAAAAGCAACTCATGAATGAGATCTAACGGACAAATAATATAATGTACTTACATTTTAACTATATAGAAGAGTGACTTGCTCACTTTTTCGTCGTCCGTCATTAAAAAAATTAAAAAAATAAGGTGGGCTCCAATCTTCTTTAATAGTAGAAAAATTATAAAAAAAAAAGGCGGGATCCAATCTTCTATAATGGTAGGAATAAAAAAAACAAATTTAAGGTGGGTCCACTCTTCTATAATAGTAGAGATTAAAAAAAATTAAGGTGAGGTCCTCGTGGAGAATTAGGAGATAATTACAAAAAAATAAAAATAAAGGTGGGATCCGCGTGAAGAAGTAGGAGACAATTGCTAGGAAAAAAAATTAAGGTGGGGTCTACGTGAAGAAGTAGAAGACCATTGCAACAGAAAAAAATAGGATATTTAAATAATGATAATAAGTTCAGAAAATGGTAAAGATACGCTTAGAGGAAATATAAAGAAGAGAAGTTCGGAAAAAAAAAATAACGATTTAAATTGAATACAAAAACCGCTAAAGAAGTCATAAAACCAAAAGATTTAAAACTTATACCTTTAGGTATAAGTTTAGACACGTACGTCTCACACAAATAATGAGGAATAACATCAAGAAGACGAAATATAAACGGTCAACAAACGTATACACATATTTTCTTAAAATGATGAAGTTGGTCTATACTTAAAAAATTAAGACTACAGCAAAAATATAAACAGTCAAGAAACGTATACACATATTTTCTTAAAATGATAAAGTTGGTCTATACTTAAAAATTTAAGACTACAGCAGATGCCGACACATGAAAGCGCTTTTCAGTATTGTTGAGTAGAAAGAGATGATGGCATGAAACTCGGTAAGAAAAGGTGAATTTCAAATCTTTCAACAGAGAACCAAACTAGGAAATTCATATATGGGAGAACCGGACTAAGTAAAATAATTTATTGATATTCTCAATTAATTGAATTATAATATTTTTTGTAATAAAAATTTCATAATTATATTACTAAAAGGTACTCTCTCTGTCCTAATTTGTAGTCTAAAACAAGTCATAGATATTTGTATGAATTTAAATAATTTCATTAAAGGTAAAAGGAAAATTTTCAAGTTAAATGATTTCAAAATATAAAAATATATCATTTTTTTTAGATAGTCTAAAAAAAATGTGATACTATTTTTTACCTCCAACTTGTGCTGGAGAAAAAAACATGGACCCATATTTTAAAAAATCAAGCAATATAAAAAAAAACGTGGACCCCGTATTAAAAAATCAAGCAATATCCATGTAATTGTCAAAATATCCTCCATTAAGTCAATAATGATGGATTTGTTCAGTTGGATTTCTATACCACGCGCTGCATTTGCAGCATTTTTGCTAGCCCATTTGAAGGACAATTCGTGCAGTTTCTTCTATTTTTTTAGTTTTTAATTTGTAATAGACAAATTCCTTTTTTTAAACCTAAACTATATAAAAGCATGAGTTGAAGAAGTGAATCGTCGACCAAGGGCAACCAAGGGCAATTTGGTCAAAGCACTTGCCATTGAATAATTCCATTAGTTAAAAGTAGAATTTTACTGCAGCTTAGTATTAAATATATATTCATACTTTTCCTATTTTGCCCCTGCTCATAAAAATTGCATCACAACAGATGATGTCATTTCAAGTGGCAGGTATTAATTATGTTTTTGGCCATGTCACTTTTACACTCTTTTTACTTTTCACTATTTTATCATACTTACATAATTCCACTTAATAGACAAATAACATTTGTGTATATGTATTAATGTTCATCTATATATATGCATCGACAGTGCAAATTTAGTTATGTTTATTAGCAATATAAAATATATATACTATCACTACCCAATACATAAATCTTTACAATTGTGTAGACAACATGACAAGTAAAATGAGCTAAACTGAGAATATTTACCAAAAATTAAAAAATAGCAGTTCTTCGTTTAAATAGAAAATCAAATTTCTACTTTGTTTCATTTTAAACATGTAAAATTAATTTAATAATTTGAATTAGAATTATCCAAATCAAAATTTGATAAAAAGTAATAAGTTTACACCTTTAAATTAATCGAATTAAAATTAAAGTATCAACTGATGCTTAAATATTGCTATTATTTTATTTCAAAGAGAGGGGAATAGTTTCCTGTTAAACATGTCTTCTCTTTTAAAAAAAATTAATAAATTTTTACAGACTTTGTATTCATAGCAAACACTAATATAATAAAGTTTTAGATACGGAGCACAAACTACAATGTTATATTAATCGTGTTTTGAACATATTTTATATATATATAATATCACTATCCAAATACAACTACATACATATAGATACACTATAATTTAAAGTGTTGGACCGCGCACGGATTATAATACTATATTTATCCCACATCAATGTTTGACCTCAAAGACCAATAAAACTTCATAACATGGTTAGCTGATAACATTTCCCTTCCTTTTTCCCTCTTGATCCCCCAACTTTAATCAAGTCAATGGACAATGTCTTTTTAAGAGTTGACCCAAAAGTTGATTTGATCTTAACAGTCTTTTCGTTTTCATCTTAAGTGTCGTTTTAACCGATTTTATATATATATACATATCAGCCATTTTATCCTGGCTATTAAAAGTGTCAAAAGTGATTAAAAATACTCACTTTCCAATAAGAGTTATAAATTTAGAGGAAATAAGAAATAAATATGAGTAATTTATTAGATTATACGTTAGACTTAATTTTTTTTAAATGAACATACTAATAGAATTTTAAATGACACTTACAATTAATTATGGTAATTGGCGTAGGTGCATCCCATCTTCATGACAATATGTCTTTTTGGAGGTCACATAGCTCTGCAAAAATAGAGGTGGAGTACAATGATTCCCTTGTATTTTGAATGGAGGTGGAGTACAATGATTCCCTTGTACAAGAACAAGGGCGACATTCAAAGCTGCAACAACTATAGAGGTATCAAGCTGCTAAGTCACACTATGAAAGTGTGGAAAAGAGTGGTGGAGATGAGGGTGAGGAGAGGTGTGTCTATTTCAGAGAACCAGTTTGGATTCATGCCGGGGCGCTCGACTACAGAAGCCATTCATATTGTAAGGAGATTGGTGGAGCAGTATAGGGAGCGGAAGAGAGACTTGCACATGGTGTTCATTGACCTAGAAAAGGCTTACGACAAAGTGCCAAGAGAGGTCCTATGGAGATGCTTGGAGGCTAAAGGTGTACTTGTGGTGTACATTAGAGCGATAAAGGACATGTATGATGGAGCTAAGACCAGGGTAAGGACTGTAGGAGGAGACTCAGAGCACTTATCTGTTCTGATGGAGTTGCATCTGGGATCAACTCTTAGCCCATTTTTATTCGCCTCGGTGATGGATGAATTGACGCGACAAATACAAGGTGAGGTGCCTTGGTGTATGTTGTTCGCGGATGACATAGTCTTGATTGACTAGACTCGTAGCGGAGTTAACGATAAGCTGGAGGGCTGGAGACAGACGTTGGAGTCTAAAGGATTTAAATTGAGTGGGACCAAGACAGAATACTTGGAGTGCAGGTTCAGTGGCGTACCACATGAGGCTGACGACGAAGTGAGGCTTGGTACCCAGGCCATTCAAAAGAAAGAAAGTTTCAAGTATCTTGGGTCTATTATACATGGAGATGGGGATATCGACGATGATGTTTCACTTCGTATTGGTGCAGGGTGGATGAAATGGAGGCTCGCTTCCGGAGTGCTCTGTGACAAGAAAGTGCCACCAAAACATAAAGGCAAGTTCTACAAAGTGGTGGTTAGACCGACTTTATTGTACGGGTCGAAGTGTTGGCCAACCAAGAACTCTCACGTTCAGAAGATGAAAGTCGCGGAAATGCTAATGCTGCGATGGATGTGTGGGCACACTAGGAGGGATAGAATTAGGAATGAAGATATCCGGGACAAGACGGGAGTGGCATCGGTGGAGAACAAGATGCAGGAAGCGAGGCTGAGATGGTTTGGGCATGTGAAGAGGAGAGACACAGATGCTCCAGTGCGGAGGTGTGAGAGGTTGGCTATGGACGGTTTCAGGAGAGATAAAGGGAGGCCGAAAAAGTATTGGGGAGAGGTGATTAGATAGGACATGGCGCAGTTTCAGCTTACCGAGGACATGACCTTAGATAGGAGGTTGTGGAGAACTCAGATTAGGATAGAAGGCTAGATTGCTTATCCTTTCATCCCAGTAGTTGTAGTTTTGTTCATTCGTTTATTGCCATTTGATTTCTGCTTATATTTGTTGGGCCTTGTACTTTGATTATCTGATTTATCTATGGTAGCTAATGCTCTTTTCTTTTCAGATTGTTCTATCATGACTTTCTCGCTTTTGTTATTCCTCGTTTTCATATTGTTTTTGATATGCTTGTCCCTATCTGACTTTTTGTCTTGTTTTCTCTCTTGAGCCGAGGGTCTTTCGGAAATAGCCGTCCTACCTTTCAAGGTGGGGGTAAGGTCTACGTACACTCTACCCTCCCCAGACCTCACATTATGGGATTCTACCGAGCATGTTGTTGTTGTATAGCTCTGCAAAAATATAACTTCAATTAATAGCCGTGTAAAATCAAGGGCGTGTTTCTTGTTTTGAAGATAAAACCAATTTTATTTATTTTTAAAATTGACTGCTAGATAATTGATTTAAAAATATTTAGTTTTAGAATAATGGAACAATATTGTTTTAAAATTAATTATTTTATACTTTGAGCAAAATGTGCCTCTAATTATCGAACCTGATTTAGTAAAACATTGATTAATAACGCTGTAGTATTTTCAAAGAAGGCTAACCCTACATAATATTCAAAAATGAAGAACAAGTACGCAACTTAAAATTCAAATATCTAATGAGGTACCATGAAACGTTATCTTTAAAAATTACACATTCTACAATGGGTAACAATTTTGCACAAATATGGGCTAAAATGAGTAATATTTTTGCACAAATAGACAAACACTGTTATTTTCCCATATAACAACGCTTTAGTTAAGAAAAAAGGAAAATTATTTGTGAAATATTTAAGATCTATATCCCCGTATTAGCTCATAATTTCTAGATCCATACGAGTTACGACCACTTTATAAGGCCCAGCCCATCAGTTTCTACTTTGAAGAAATTACACGGTGGTTGGCTGGTCTTTAATTTTTGCTCATCAAATGGGCTGGTCTTTAATTTTTGTCCTTCAAAATTGAATTTATGCCTGGCGGGGCATAAGTTATTTAAAATTACCGGCATAATTTGTGGATATTGCGATGAAAAAATATTACCTTGTGCCCCACGAAAAAATTATTTGTCTTGAGGGACAAAAATTAAGGACCAGCACAAAATAGGAACAAAACTGCAAATGATCCTTCTACTTTTGAGTTTTGACCCATTAAATTTCCTTTTGGGTAGTCCATGTTTATGGGCTCAAATGAAGTGGACATACTGCGTGACATTTTTATCTTTTTTTTTTGAGCGGATTGACCTTCATTTGGGGTGGTCTTTAAATTTTGTCCTTCGAATTGGTGGTCTTTAAGTTTTACCCTTCAAATTAGTGGTCTTTAATTTTTGCCCTCTGCCTTTGCCTGCCTTAAGGCAGAATTTGCAAAGGCAAGAGGGCAAAATTAAAGACCACAATTTGAGGGACGAAAATTAAAAGATCACACCAGCTAAGCACAGTCCTGCAAATTGCCCCATTTTTATCATTGGCAGGCCCGAAATCTGGCTAAGCCTTGTGAATTAGCAATTGAAGTCTTATGACTATTTGACTAAAGTGTGTATGTTTGTCTAATATTTGATGAAATTAACAGACAATTGGTCCTAATTTTTAGTTCAGTGACATTAGTGATGTCGATAATTAAAGCAACAATACTACAATCTCTTCAGAATTGGTGCCACCGATTGAAATTCTGAGGCAATTGTGTAATTGTTGTTGTTGGTGTCACCGAGTGAATTCTAAGCCACTAGTATAAAATAAAATTTTCATGATTAAAAATCAACGTATTTCCGAACTCAATAGAAGCAAGAGAGATAAATTGGCCATCAATATTGTAACTGGTTAGCCCTAACGAAAGCTGTGAATTGTACACCGTGTTTGATATCATATAAGATGTTAAAAGAAATTCTTCCATGTTTGATTATTTCATTTTAAATAAACTTATTTAAGGTAATTTTATATTAGTGATATATAGAATGTGTCCTTTGATAAATTGTATGTAGTCTAGCAAATAGAGATACGAAACATATTTGCTATAGTCTAGCAACTGTTACAATGTCGCAGTGTCCTTATAGCATTGATCATATTTGACCCCTTCTCCGATAAATATTAATTTCACAAACAAAACAGAATTGTGCATATTTAAGAAAGTGGGGCTGGGGGGGGGGGGGGGGGGGCAGTGGATAAAGTGGTGGTGGTGCTGACGGCGGCATTGGTGGTGGAGATGGAGGAGGGAGGGAGCGGTAAGTGAGGGGAAGGAGAGGAGAGGAGAGGCCGGATATAGAGAAAAGGAGGGAGAGAGGCGGCAGTGAGAGGGAAGGAGAGGAGAGGATAGAGTTTTTTTTTAGGGTTTGGGGAAGATGAAAAATCTTAAATGTATAGCGATGGAGAATAAAGAGAGGTATATGTATTTTGAAAGTTACCGGACCAGTTATGGAATGTAATTTTGAAAAAATAAAGCTACGAAAATTAAATAAAAAATAAGATAATTATTCTTCATAAATAAGTCTTAGAGATAGCTATGACGAGTAAATTAACATTAAACATTTTTCAATGAGATCTATAGAGTAATTCTTACTCGTAAAATGATTACAATTTCTTGTTAAACAAAGTAGACTTTTCTCTTCTTGGTCCTTCTACTGCACAAGATATTGTGGTTGTTGCAAAGACAAAAGTCACAAAGTGCAACTTTTCGGAATTTCTAGCGATAATTTATTTACCAGCCACCCCAATGTATGTTTACCAAATACCACTAGCTGTAATTATTATAAATGCATATAAAGTTAATAATATTTTGAGGATGACAAGTACTTTAATTGTTATTTTTTCCCTTTAAATATCTGGTATAGATGGAGTGATATAATTATGCGGAATGAGTAGGGGGAGTTGGGAAAAAAACGCATGCCCCATATTTTCAGCAACACTGCTATCATTAGTCTTTCTTCACTCATCACACTCTTCCAAATTAATAAAATTCTTTCTATTTTTTCCCTAGTTGCAGATTCAATGGGGTTTGCTTTTCCAAGTATATTGGCCTTTTCTTTTGCCACGATGTTTACTTGTAATATTCATACAATTTGGTTACGTGAAGGTAAGATGAACAATAATCGGTTGTTATATGAACCGAATAATTGAACAAACAATAGTAATTTAAATTGTGAAATATTGTCTTACACGACTTTTGTCAAAAATTTTGAAAGAGGAGGAACACACATGAAGATGAATGGAAGACTATCAAGCTTTTCTATCGAAAGAGCTGTATATGAACTGTAACATTTTGTTTGAGAATTTAGTTTTGTGGATTTAACTGATAATCATTGATGTGATTAAAAAAAAAAAAGTGTTTACACTGTCAAAGTATTTTAACTTATCACAGCATGTAACTCGCTTTATTTTAAAGTTTTCAATCCTACTTTTACAATTACCTGTAAAATTATTTTTTTAGATAACCTAATATTGTAAAAGTTCTTTTATACCGCCGGTTATTAGAAGGTAAAATGTTACACTCAACCAATAATTATTAGAAGGATTCAGTTATTAGAAGTTAAAGTGTTACACTCCTTAACCAATAATTATTAGAAGGATAGAGGAGATAATGACTACTTAACCGTAGTTATCTTTCTGGGTTATATTTCTAGGAGTATTTCTAGATATTTTACTCTTCTTACTTCCAGTTGGAAGAAAAAGGAAAACTTTACTACATATTTTATTTTCCCTCTTATGGTCCTAATAACCATTTTTCGCTGATGTTATACGTGATTGACGGAAAAGTGGTAGTTGTTATTACTTAACTTTACTTTATTACTTACTACTATTTAGAAGGGTGAGTTGTTACTCACTCTTCGTCGTCCGTAGTCCGTCGTCCGTCGTCCGTCTTCCGTCGTCATCCCAAAAAAAATAAAAAAATATTGGACTCCATATTAAACAGGCCTATAAAAATTAAAAAAAAATTATAAAAAAAAAATTGTGGGCCCCATATTAAACACCAATATTAAAAAAAAAAAAAAAAACTGGTGGAACCCACCACATCCAAACTCACAGAAAAAAAAATTGGATCACATATTAACAAAATCAAGCAATATTAAAAAAAAAAGTGAATCTCATATTAAAAAAAATATTACTACTATTTAGAAGAGTGAGTTGTTACTCACTCTTCTTCGTCCGTCGTCGTCCCATATTAAAAAAAAAAAAAATTGGGCCCCATATTAAACAGGCCCATAACCAAAAAAAAAATTGTAAGACTCATATATATTAAACAACAACTAATATTAAAAAAAAAATGGACCCCATATTAACAAAATCATGCAATATTAAAACAAAAGTGAATCCCATATTTAAAAAAAAAACAATGTTAAAAAAAATTGAACTAGTATTAAAAAAAAAAAAAGAGAAGAAAAAAAAGTGAAACCCACCACATCCAAACTCACGGGAAAAAAAAAACTGAACCCCATATTAACAGAATCAAACAAAAAAAAATGTGGGCCCCATATATATTTTAAACAGGCCCATAATAAAAAAAAATTGTGGGACCCATATATATTAAACAACAACTAATATTAAAAAAAAAAGTGAACCCTATATTAACAAAATCAAGCAATATTAAAAAAAAAAAAAGTGAATCCCATATTAAAAAAAAAACAATGTTAAAAAAATTGAACCAGTATTAAAAAAAAAAGGAGAAGAAAAAAAAGTGAAACCCACCACATCCAAACTCACGGGAAAAAAAAAACTGAACCCTATATTAACAGAATCAAGCAAAAAAAATTGTGGGTCCCATATATATTAAACAACAATTAATATTTAAAAAAAAATTATGGGCCCCATATTAAACACCAACCAGTACTGAAAAAAAAAAGGAAAAAAAAAGTGAAACCCACCACATCTAAACTCACGGGAAAAAAAATGGACCCCATATTAACAAAATCAAGTAATATTAAAAAAAAAGTGAATCTCATATTAAAAAAACAAACAATGTTAAAAAAAAAATTATGGGCCCCATATTACTACTATATTATATAGAAGAGCTGATTTATAGAAGCAAGATCGCCGTCCGTGTTCGGTCCTACTTTTTTATTTAAGAGTAAAAATATCCTTTGTGGTCCCATCCACTTTTTTATTTAAGGGCAAAAAAATATCGTTTTATACTTTATATTACTAACTCTTCTAAAAAGTAAATAGAAATACTTTATTATATTTCTATTTTTCTACTATATAAAAGCATCGGTTTACCCATGCTTCGTCGACAGTCACTCTTAAAAAAAAAAAAAAACTACACCCACCCTCCCCAAACTTATGAAAAAAAAAGATGGACCCAATATTAAAAAAAAAAAAAAACGTGCACCTCATATACTAAAAAATCAAACAATATTCATGTAATTCCCAAAGTATCCCCATCAAGTCATTAATAGTGGATTCATTGCCACATGCATATTAACCCATTAGTGAGAGCAAATGAAATTATTACACAGCAAAAAACATGGACCTCATATTATTACTTTTCTTCAAAATATTTAATTGCTGTATTTGCTATTCCGCCATATCATTTATTTGCTATGTTTACTAAAATAAATATACTTAAAATATATATATTTAAAAAATAAGATACAATTTAATTACTTTTTTATTTTTATTCTTACTCTAATAAATGTGAAAAGAGATTAATATCAAATGAAGATCAAATAATGAATAAGGTAAATTAGTCAAATTCTAATTCACGTTTCCTTAAAAAACCATGCAAAAGACAACATGACAAGTAAAATGAGTTAAACCGAGAATATTTACCAAAAATTAAAAAATAACATTTCTTCGTTTAAATAGAAAATTAATTTCTACTTTGTTTCGTTTCAAACATGTAAAATTAATTTAATAATTTGAATTACAATTATCCAAATCAAAATTTGATAAAAAATAATAAGTATTTTACACTTTTAAATTAATCGAATTAAAATTGAAAGTATCAACTGATGCTTAAATATTGCTATTATTTTATCTCAAAGAGAGGAAAATAGTTTTCTTTTAAACAAGTCTTCTCTTTTAACACGAATAAAATAAAGTTTTAGATGCGGAGCACAAACTACAATGTTATATTAATTGTATTTTGAACATAGTACATATATATATATATTATCACTATCTAAACACAACTACATATACATAGATACACTATAATCCGAAATATTGAGCGCACGGGCATAAACCATCTAGTATTATATAGAAGCATGGGTTTGCACCCCATGCTTTGTCGTAACTTTTTCGTCGTCCGTTTGTGGGCCCAAAAAAAAATTATGGGCCCTCATATTTTAAACAACTACTAATATTTTTAAGAAAAAATAATTTGTGAGCCCCGTATTAAACACCAACCAGTAATAAAAAAAAAAAAAAAAAAAAGTGGAACTCACCACATCCAAACTCACGGGAAAAAAAAGTGGATCCCATATTAACAAAATCAAGCAATATTAAAAAAAAAGTGAATCCTATATTAAAAAAACAAACAATGTTAAAAAAAGTGCTTAGAAAATCAAACAATTAAATCAATAATGATGGATTCTTGCCACATGCGTATCAACTCATTAGAGGGAGCAAATAGAATTATTGTACAGCAACATACTTAAAATACAAAAGTGCTTAGAAAATCAAACAATTAAATTAATAATGATGGATTTATTGCCACATGTGTATCAACCCATTAGTGGGAGCAAATGAAATTATTGTGCAGTAACATACTTAAAATAATTTTTTAAAAAAAGTGTGGTCCCCATATTAAACACCAACCAATATTAAAAAATTCAAAAAAACACCAACCAATTAAGCATTTTTTTTAAAAAAAGTGTGGTCTCCATATTAAACACCAACCAATATTAAAAAATAAAAAAAACACCTACCAATATTAAAAAAAAAAAAAAGTAAATAAAGTGGAACCCATCATCTCCAAACTCACGGAAAACAAAGGCGCACTCCATATTAACAAAATCAAGCAATATAAAAAAAAAAGTGAATCCCATATTAAAAAAATAAACAATGTAAAAAAAAAGAGTGCAAACTTTGTATTCGTAGCAAACACTAATATAATAAAGTTTTAGATACGGAGCACAAACTACAATGTTATATTAATCGTGTTTTGAGCATAGTATCCCATATTGACAAAATCAAGCAATATATATAAAAAAAGTGAATCCCATATTAAAAAAATAAACAATGTAAAAAAAATGCAAACTTTGTATTCATAGCAAACACTAATATAATAAAGTTTTAGATACGGAGCACGAACTATAATGTTATATTAATCGTGTTTTGAACATAGTATATATATATATTAATAATGTCCAAAAGGGTGGACCCCATACTAAACAATACCAAGCAATATAAAAGAAAAAATAAAAAAAAAGAAACTATATAAAGCATGGGTTTAGACCCATGCTTCGTCGTCCGTTGTCCCTTTAAAAAAAAAAAGGGGTGGGCCCCATACTAAATAACACTGAGCAATAAAAAAAAGGAAGAAAAAAAATGGAACTCACCATATCCAAACTCATGGGAAAAAAAAAGTGGACCACATATTATCAAAATCAAGCAATATTAAAAAAAAAAAAAGGTGAACCCCATATTAAAAAAAATATAATGTTAAAAAAAAAGTGCAGACTTTATATTCGTAGCAAACACTAATATAATAAAGTTTTAAATACGGAGCACAAATTACAATGTTATATTAATCGTGTTTTGAACATAGTATATGTATATATATTATATGCATAAAAATACTACAAACTAATAATGTCCAAAAAAAAGTGCACCCCATAAAGGGTGGACCCCATACTAAACGACATCAAGCAATATAAAACAAAAATGGATCCCACCATCTCCAAACTCACGGTAAAAAAAAAAAAAGTGAACCCCATATTAACAAAATCAAGTAATATATAAAAAAAAGTGAACCCCATATTAAAAAAAAATAATGTAAAAAAAATGTAGACTTTGTATTCGTAGTAAATACTAATATAATAAAGTTTTAGATACGGAGTACAAACTACAATGTTATATTAATCGTGTTTTGAACATAGTATATCTATATATTATCACTATTAAAAAATAATAATATACACATAAATGCACTATAATCTAAAGTGTTAGACCCGTGCATAGCACGGGCATAGGCCGTCTAGTATACTTATATGATTACGCTTGAGGTGTTTGGGTTAAAACCGAAAAATTTTAAAAAGTAAAAATCTTCCATGCCTATTGAAAGTGACATGACTTCACGTTACTCGTCACTTTTCACCATTTTTAATTGACCACAATCGACCTTAAAGTTTTCTTTAGCTGAAAATGAGATAAGGCTCTTATTAAAAAATAATCAAGGGGATAGCTCAACGATCAAGAAAGTATAATGCAGTAACTAAAATTTCGGTGCTCTATTAGTCATTGCTGACCAGCTGGACATTTTCCTTTCACTTACCAATTATTATGCGATTAAAATTATCTTTTAAACAAAGTAAAAATTTGACTCTCAAAATTGATAGCATAGATAACTATAGATCATATAGAGTTTTCAATAATTGTCAGAGTTCTAAAATTTTCTTTATCTCTCTGTCCCCCCCCTCCCCGCCGCACACAGACCCTTTTTTTTTTTTTGTTGGTGCTGCTGGCGTATATGAAGCCCTTTAGACTAGAAAGACTAAAAAGGAAAAGAGTAAATTGTATTGAATTTATTTTTTTGATTATGTCCACTAACAATATAGTAATTCTTTTAACATGTTTAATGCAATCTGATTGCAGCATGTTATATATAATCTTTTGCAGCATGTTATATATAATCTTTTATATTTTTATATCAATGTCTCCTACTACTTATATTACTTATAATAAGCTTTTACATAATTTGATAGTGTGACTATTTTTAATTACTGTACAAGAGATTCATTTAATATTGAGTTCTTAACAACAAATTAGTGTAATTGTGTTTCTAAAATAATATTAGATAATTTCTTTTCATTTTTATAATACTTGAGTAAAATTCAGTATTTTATATTTGAGTGAAAACGAGAGGCATCCGATACCAATGGTGGTAAAAAAGTATAGTAATAGTATTCAGTGAATAAATTAAAATATGCAGGCTCGAACACAATTTTTATTTTTTTAAAATACGTACTTTTGTTCTCCTTCTTTCCTTGCACCAAAGCTTCTATTCAAATGATAATGTATCGGAAGCCTTTGTTAAGAGTTCCTTATAATTTTCCGATGTGAATTTAGATTTATAACCTGTTTGATCAATCTTTTAAAATTAGCTTATTAAAAAATATTTTTGGTGAGAATCAATTTGTATTTGATCAATTAATTTAAAAAGTATTTTTGAGTAATAATTAGTGTTTGGCCAAGCTTAACCAAACACCCTCACTTTTTTAAAATAAGCACTTTTAACTTTTCAAAAGTTTGACTAAATAAGCTGTTAATCAGATTTCAAGGTGAATACCGACTATCGAATGGAGAAAAAAAATAATGTTAGGGGAAAAAGACAATTTTTATGCTTACGAAATGTCACTACCTAATAGTTACTCCAAATTATTGAAATTTTTTGTTTCCGATTAAGCATAGATAGTCAGAAGTGGGGCCATGTGCACTAGTATGAGTAGTACCACTGATTATGTTATTTTCTACACAGCGCCAACGGTCACTCGGTATATATTCAAATCAAATTATGGAAATTCTTCTTAAACTTTTAACGTTCTCCTAGGAAAATTTTGTATATATGGTTCCCTAAATTAAAGGGAGTTAATTAAAGTAAGTACTCTACTACATTATTGTACCAAAGGATTTTGTTCATCAATTGAAAAGGTAGAAGAAAGAGAAGATATGCTTAAACCTTGAAGCAAGTGTTTATCTTTTGTGTTTGTCTGGTTTGGAGACACAAAAAGAAAAGGTTAGCACATATCCCAACATTCTTGTATCTAATCAACTGTTTTGCACTACTCTTTCTGTCTTGTGGGTTCTTCACTTATCACTTTACTACAGTTCATTTTTTTTGTCCTTCATAAAGTTTGAATCTTTATGTTGTTTGTGCATTGAAAGATGTGTTCTTTTTATGCTTTTTGAACTTCTCTATGATGGGTCTTCAGTATTAGACCATGTTGCTTTTGTCAGAGTACTCTTTTTGCAGGTTCTTGTTTGATATGTTCTTTTTCCTGTTCTCAGCATTTTTTTTGAAAATCCATAGTTTTGAGGCCTTGGTTGTTGCATATTTGTCTATTGTTTCTTTTGAAGTGAAGATCTTTATGGTGTTTTACAGAGCTTTTTTTTTGTGAAGCAAAGATTTGAAGGAAAAAAGGACAGAGGAAGAAGAAAATTTGAGTTCTTGGAGTTTCTATTACTGATGATTGGTCAAAGGATGAGTGGAATATTTATGAAGATTTTGTTGGTATTTGCAATTATTGCTGTTCAAAATTGCCAGGGGTTTACTGATCCTCGTGATGGTATTAATAATTTCTCAGTGGTTTGAATTTATTACAATAACTTTAGTAACTTTACAGTTGGATTTTTTGTGTAAAAGAAAGGTGAAGTTGATGACTTTGTTTGTTTTCTTGCTCTCCAGTTTTTGCCATAAATAGTTTATATACTAGTCTGGGCTACCCCTTGCTTCCTGGATGGGTGCCATATGGATTAGACCCTTGTGGTGATAAGTGGCATGGTGTACTTTGTGTCAACTCCAATGTTACTGGAATGTAAGGATTTCTCTTTTTTCACTTGTGGCTCTCACATGGTTAGATGACCAGTTTATAATAGATTCCTTTTTTTTTTTTTTTTTTTTTGCAGAGTTCTAAATGATTCAAATTTGGGAGGTGAATTAAGTGAAGGCATAGGAAGCTTTGCTTCAATCATACAATTGTTGGTGCCATCTTTATCTTTACGAATGCATTGATTTAATTTCATGAGTTTCACCTAGTCATTCTATTATTAAATATTATGTGTTGAATGTCTACACTTTGTGTTTTGATGAAATTAGAGATCTCAGCAACAACCATATTGGAGGCAGCATACCATCCAATTTGCCTGTTACCCTCAAAACCTTGTAAGCTGTTAATCTTTTGTCTTTACCGAGCTTCTTCATCAGTTTATAGGTTATTTGCTCAGCCTAGATCCGTATTTTTCTAATCATTTTATGGTTTTGTGTATATACAGGTTTCTCGCCGGTAACCAGCTTACTGGGAGCATTCCAGACACCATATCCTTGTTAGGGCAATTATCAGACTTGTGAGTTCTATTTACTTGACTTATCTTGATATTCCTTTTTTTATGACCAAACTTTCGTTTTCATTACATTTATTTCTTTCCTTGCAGGTCGTTGAGCAACAATCACCTTAATGGAGTCATTCCAGATGCCTTTCTGCAGCTTAAGACTTTGATTAATATGTACCCATACTACTTTAAGCTTTTATTTTTTTTGCTAGCGATGAAGTTTCATTTTTGGTGTTGTTTATATTTATGCCTTCCTGTTCTTATTTTGCAGGGACTTATCTGGGAACAGTTTAAGTGGTCAGCTGCCTCCTTCAATGGGAAGTTTGTCGTCACTTACTACCTTGTATGTATTTCTCCTTGTTGGTATGATAATTAAGGAAATATACTGAGATGAAACTACTTTTCCGGATTTGAGGAATGAGTGCTTTCCTCTCTCGAGACACTGAATAGAAGTTCAATTAAGTCCTTAATTCCTTCAGAAGTTTAACAAAAGTTTTGCTCATACATAATTTTAAATGAAAGTTATATAAAGGTAAATATAGTTTTTGACTTTTTGGTGGTTCTGCTTCATGTTTGTTCGTCAAGACGTGTTTCCTGTGAACAAGCCAGAGGATTGATATTGAAGGATAATACATCACAAAGCTGATTGATTTTGTCTAGTATCTCAATTTGCAACCACTGAAATTAATATACTTGGATGGTATCGGGGTGTTAACATAATTGCTGAACTGAAATTGTGAATATACTAGTATTTATGAATTGTTGTACTCCAGTTTTGAATATATACTTTTGGCTATTTGCTTGCAGACACTTGCAGAATAATAAGCTTTCTGGGATCCTTGACGTTTTGCAAGATCTTGCTCTAACGGATTTGTAATCTTCTGGACTAATAAATTTTCCATCATTATAGATAGTGATTTCAACTATATCATCATCTGCTCAATGTTGTTGTGACAATTTGGTCACTTTTTGTTCTGCAGAAACATAGAGAATAATTTGTTCTCTGGGCCTATTCCAGCAAAATTGTTGAGTATCCCGGCCTTCAGGTAAAACCTAGAAATTTTGGCCTTTTTATTTTGAGTTTTCTTTTAAAGTGATGAAATCCATTTCATTCTGTCTTCAAGTTCCTATGAATCGGAGTATCTTATTTCTCTTTTTTTTTTTTAATTTGGCTTCATCTCTCTGTGTACTCCTATCATTTAACATTGGATAAGCATTGATCACTTATGTAATGGAATGATGTGATTTTATAAAAAAGGGGGAAGTTTCTTGGGCTAGAGATTGCACTATTTAGATCTGAGGAGATTTGATTGCCAGCTCTGCTTGCAATGAATTTTTATGGGAACCCAGCGTACCTATTGTTTCTCATAAACTGACAATTAGACCAAGAGTAGATTAAGTTAGCCAAGAGTAAATGTCCTTTCAAGGATATCTGCAACTCCGTGTACATCTGTTACAATTTGTTGTATTTGTATAGAAGGAGTGAGACACAATCATTCTTGCACGTCTTCGTTTTTATGTGAGGAACTTCACCATCCCATGAGCTGACCATGGAAATGTTGGTTGTAGAAGTTTTAGTTTCTATTACTTCAGGCATCAATCCGATAAATAAATTGGTACGCTGGCTGAAAAATGGGTAAAGTAGCAGCAAACCTGAAGCTATGACATGTAACGGCGATACTAGTAGTATGGTCTTTTTTTGTGAAGACTGCATATGTTCCACCTTATGAATCACTCTTTACTCTATCAATCAACTGTCCTCAATCCCAAATTAATTGTGTACGGCTCTATGAATCCTCTTTACCCATTCTACTTTATGCAGCCTCCTATATATAGCTAAATTCTATTTTTTGCAAGAATGCTCATAGATATTCTATTTTCAGGAAAATTTCTTCATCAATGAAAAAGGGGGTTTATCCCCAAAAGAAGATACAAATGTATATTAAAATTAAATTGTCTGGAACCATTTGATTGGTTAAAATTAAATTACAATGGATAAACAATCAACATGACGCATTCCTTCATAGACTAGCCTTAATCATGGCCTTAATTGTTAGTTGATACACTTTGGGAGAATCCAATTAGGTTAGCCATTTCTTGTTTCATGAAAGGGTCATTTGCATACTTATAAATGTTGCTAATTCACATGGTGAAATCTATATATTTTGTCAGACGTGCAGGGAACCCGTTTAACACTACTATCATCCCTTCACCGCCCGCGATATCGCCTTCTCCAGCACCATTTGCTGTGCTTTCTCCAGATTTAGCCCCATCACTTCCATCTACTGTACCATCAGGAGAAGGATTACAACACTCTGGAAGGCAAGAGAGTAGTAATTCAAGCAAACACGTCAAATTGATTGCTATAGCCGGATTAGTATCCCTTGTCATACTTGGATTGGCTGTTTGCCTTTTGATGTCACTATTCTTCAAAAGAAGAAGAGAGGCCCAAAAAGAAGCCAAGAGACATGACACATATGCATATAGTTTGCCCAAGGGTAACCCTAAACATGATCAATCTGTGCAGAAACCTTATTATGATGCAGAAAAAGGTAAATAGTTCATTTGTATACTTTCTTCTTATGAATTTCTGTTTAGAATCAGTTAGAGATTGTTCTTAAAGGCAGTACCACTTTCTCAAAAGAAAGAAAGATATTGTTCTTAATGGCACTCTGATGACAAAATGGATATGTCCAAAAGAAGCAGGTTTGAGGCCAGTGGCTGGAAATGGGAAAGCTCAGGGTAGGAACATCTCAATGAATACTTCAGAGGCTATGCAACAGAAAGATATGAATAGCACAATATCAAATACAGACGATGATCTGGATTCAGAGATGGAGTCAATGATATCGGATATTCTTCCACCACCGCCACCACCTTTTCTTCAAGCTCTTTCTGCTACCTCAGTCACACATGCTAAGAAGAATGTAAACTCTGCAGAGTTATTCACCATTGCCTCCCTTCAGCAGTATACACATAGCTTTTCTCAAGATAATCTTATCGGAGGGGGCATACTTGGAACAGTCTACAGAGCTGAGTCTCCCAAAAGCGTAAGCATCTTTATGTTTCACCAGCTTCATATCCCATTTAGCCTACTTGTATTTGTCATGTTTGGATAACCTATTGAGTTGCCGTACAAGTGTAGAAGGTGCTGAGACTTGGCTATTTCTTGTTTTGTTAGTTATTGGCAGTCAAGAAACTCGATACTGCTACAACCAGGCGTCAAAGTGATCACCAATTTGTTGAAATGGTGTCCAATATCTCTAGACTTCAGCATGAAAACATTGTCAAACTTGTGGGTTACTGTTCCGAGCATGGGCAACGGGTACTAGTCTACGAGTATTGTAGAAATGGTACTCTCCACGAAGCATTGCACTTAGATGATGAGATCCACAGAAAACTTTCCTGGAGTACTCGTGTACACATTGTACTTCAAGCAGCAAGAGCACTAGAGTAAGTATGAAATAGTAACTCCCAATTGTGAAGGTTAAATGGCTGTAAAGTCCACTCTGCTTGTTTCCAGGGCTTAAATCTTTGTTATTTCTGTAGCACAATCTTTTGCTTGTAATTATTTAGAGATTGAGTTGCTTCTTTCACTGATAGGTACTTGCACGAAGTTTGTGACCCACCTATTGTCCACCTGAACTTCAAGTCTGCTAATGTTCTCCTCGATGATGAACTTGCTGTGCGTATGTCAGATTGTGGTTTGGCACCTCTGATGTCAGCTGATTCCATAAGACAGGCAATCCCTAAGCTAATGTTTTTGATGATTAGTTGATTATTTGAAGAAAGAATCTGGAATCCAATTTCCCTTCTTCCCTCAAAATAGAAACAAGAATAATAGGAGATTTGTCTTGCATACTTGGTGCTTGTTCTGAATTCTTAAAGGGCATTTTAGCCTTTTGGACTGTGATCTTCTTTTAACTTGTAAGCACTTCTTTTTTAACTTTTAGAAACTTCATTCTTCACTTGTTTTGCATCATTAATATAAAAAGTAGGTGCCATTATGCCAAAGCATGAATTAGCTGCTAAAAGATGGTGCAATCTGTTAAGAAATGGTTCTTTGTTGCTATTTCGAGGGGATAAAAAGAAAGGACAAGTGCTGGTGTTTCTGCTAATTTGTGTTTGCAACAAAAGCTATCCATCTTATATTGCATTTATTGGATGAATAAAGTGTTGATGACTTTAGTGTAACTTTCAGTTGCAAGGATGCGGCTATGGTGCTCCTGAACTTGAATTGGGAAGCTATACTTGTCATAGTGATGTTTATAGCTTTGGAGTTGTTATGCTGGAACTTCTTACGGGAAGAAAATCTTACGACAGGTTAATTCATTCTGACAGATATATTTTGACTCCTTGTTAGTTATTGTTGCAACTGCATACGTTTGTATTATAATACTTCTATTGACTTTGAGCCCATTAAAATATGATTTCCAGGTCGCGCCCTAGAGGGGAGCAGATGCTGGTTCGATGGGCTATTCCACGGCTACATGATATAGATGCATTATCGAGAATGGTTGATCCATCCCTAAATGGTTGTTATCCATCCAAGTCTTTGTCTCGGTTTGCTGACATAATTTCCTTGTGTATTCAGGTTAGTATCTTCTTTTACAGGTTTCTATTGGTTCTTTAATGAAGTATAAAGTTCCACTTACAGTTTTGAGTTTTTACGTGTGAGAATCTTTACTGGTTATCGAAGCTTTTCAAGCTGTCAGCTTTTATTCTTCTTCTCATATCCTACTTCTCTTTGTTGGGCAGTCGGAACCTGAATTCAGGCCACCAATGTCCGAAATCGTGCAGAATCTCCTGCATATGATCTAAAAATATCAACTTGCACCAAAAAAAAAAAAGGATATCATCAACTGCTCTAGTAGAGAAAACTTGCAAAATGCTGTATTGGGCTAGTATCTTTTAGCATAGAGGGACCTCAAGTAATTTCCCAGAGGAGAAGAAATCGTTACACAGCATTTCATTGCCCAAATATTGTGTGCTAACATCAGTTAAGTAATGTAAATATAACATTATTGTGTAGTTGTTAAGTTTGCTTGATGTGTGATTCTTTTTGACACATCGATGAGAAAGAAGATAATTTTGGTCATTCTTTTAAACTCGCCTTGGTATAATCTTGGAGTTTGTAATCAAAAATATTGGTTTGTAGTTCTTAGATGGTGATATGTTATATATTTCCTGCCAATTCTTTCCTTAATATATGCAAATTTTGTAACCATTCTAAGCACTTGTATGTTTATTACATATTCCATCTTTTGCTTAATTTTCTGCTTTATGCATTTATCATTATTCTTTTATACTTTTCTGGAAAAGATATAATGTATACGCTACTACGAGTGTAAAATTTATCCAATCCTGAAGAAAAATATTGTAGATATATAAGGTCGCTTAAAATGTCAATTGCAAGTAATCGTCTCCAGTAAAGCTTAGAGTTCGTAACTTGGAGAACCAGTTGGAATAGTTAGCACTTGAGTCATTTACTTTTAAGGGATTAACTAAGGGAAAAAACATAAATAGACAGTTTTTGAAAAATCATTACATATATATGACATTATTAACTGATTATTAGCTATGGCATATAAAATTGTAAATGGTAAACTATCATGCATTTTACATTAGATTATTTCGAATAATGATTTCTAATTCGTTAACAAAATAATACTTGTGTACATTACGCGATGAAACATAACAACCATCCAAAAAAGCTTGTAGTGATTAATACATCTTGTGCCCATTTTCTACTTAGGAGTTTTAAAAGATACACATTTAAGAATAACATCAATTCTCCTCTAATAAGCTCTTTTAAATCGGTGACGAATATTTTATAAATTTGATAAATCGACATGTTTCTTTATAGTTTCAATTTTTTTTTTTTTAAAACATTTCACTCAACTCAATTAACCAAAATAGTTACTGTACATGTTTTCTAATATCAAATAACACACTTAATGCTCTTAAACCGTGACAATTTACACAAATAAAAAAATGTGTAGTCTTGTCATAACATAAGATTGTGATTTTGAATTATAATACTATAAATTTTGAGAATACGTTCTCTTATGACGTATCACCATCAATAGAAAAATTGAAATCATATTTTAAATAGATATTTTAGTGAAGCTACGAATTTGTTTCCTTAAACATTATTTCTTTTTTGAAAAAAGGAGAGAAGATGGGATGTGAGGTGCAGTGCAGGAATAGTTGCAGCACTCATACGACGTCGTTTTGTTCTTCTCCTCAAGTGCATCTTACAGGCCTGAAAATTACAGCGTCACCAATATTCCAGGTTCTCTCTCTTTCTCTTTCTATCTCTACTTTTTTCTTCATTCACTATTTACTTTCATATAGAAACATAGCAACAGATAATTACTGTGATCTTCCTTTTACAGTTAAAGGACTTATTTTCTTTTTTTCACCCTAAATTGTTGGACCTTGACCTTGCATAATTCGCTGCTAATATAAGACTATATTGTATGTGTGTCTCGTTTCTCTTAGTGTTTTTTTTTTTCTGATGATGCCTGAAAATTTCGCCTGAATTTGTATAGTTTTTGGAATTAGAACAATCTCTATCGAAGAATTTTCATTTTTCCGACGTGGGTTTTTGTTTGTTTCTGTTTAATATGAAATGGGGTTTTTGCTGTTGTTTAAATTGAAATTGGCCTGGATAGAACTGGAATGATTAAAAGGACTAATAAACTGTGCCCAGCTAGTTCGGGATTTAGGTATAGTTGTTTGATTGATTGATTTGATGCAAGAAAGTGAAAAGAAAAGCTCTTTTTTATTGATGAAATTTCGTATCCGATTTGATAAGAGGGAGAGAATCCACATACTATATATCTTTCCCAAGAGTACTAAGTTACGTTTTTGGATCGCTGGAAGTTTCTCCTCCATCTAGATAATCTTATGAAATCCGGCCATAAAGATCAACCTAGGTAGGAATTGAAGGGCTAGGAGAGATTGATCACTTAAGTTTTATTCTTAATTATAGAATACAAATTGTGGATTGGGTTGCAATTTTGATTTATTGTAGTTCCTTGTGATTCTCTTGTGGTTAGTTTGCAGTCTTATTAGCTTCCTGTGTGACAAAAATATATTGTCTTAGATGTTACACTAATGTATCCCTCAGTATTACTAATCAACATTCTAAAGGCGAACGGGAATAGATTAGAAAAACACTGAATAAGTTTCTATACGAATTTCGCTAAGCACATAACACAACAGAAGCAAAGGACTCATATAAGCAATACCAACTAGTAGCGATTAAGGCTTTAGCTGTTGTTACACTTACTAACCCTTGTGGGGCATATATGTGGGTTGCACTTGCTGCTTTCTTGTAAATCTTGCTGTAGATTTAATTGTAATAAGCTTTTAGTAATTTTAAAGTTTTTGTGGTTTTCAAGTAATTTATTCCTCTTCCTGTTTTCCTGGCACCTGTCTGTGAATGTTCAGGTTATTTCGTCATATGGTTTTGGATGATAATTTAGCTCTTACATTTCATACTGCATCTCTTGATGGATCACGCACGATCATCCTTTGGGCCTGGTGAAGATAATATTGGGATCCCTGATGATTTGCGGTGTAAGAGGTCCGATGGGAAACAGTGGAGATGCACTGCATTGTCTATGCCCGATAAGACTGTGTGTGAAAAACACTACATACAGGCTAAGAAGAGGGCTGCAAATTCTGCAATGAGAGCCAACATGAAAAAGGGAAAGAGAAAATCAATGGATGAAAATGATGTATATTCGGAGAGTAGAAGTGATGATATGGATTTACCTGCTGAGAACCAGAATATTGGGGATTATTCTGGTTCAATCTCTGGGAAGAAGCACAAGGAAAAGGTATCAAAGAATCAGATGAATTATTTTTCGGAAACACCTCAAAGCAAGATGTTTTTAGCTCGCGGCATGAAGTCTACTGATGATCTAGACGTGGAAGGTGTACAGTATGATGAAAGCCGAAGAGGTTACAGGACGCCACCCCCTTCTGGTATGGAGTCATCCAGAAGCAGATCTCAGAAGATGTTTGATTCCAGTCCTACAGAGGTGAGTTTGAACTCATAGTTGAGTACCATTGGGAATGAAGTTACTTTAGGAAGTGGACAATTGTATCTTGGTAAACAGGAGATTTCTCTGGGACAATGTGATGCAGGGTATAGTTCATTTAGTAAAGAAATAATTCTAAGTAAGATAACAAGTTGTGGTGATCGTAATGTAATCTGCACTTTAAGTTTGATGAAGGCATATTGTCTAAGGTTCAATTAGAGTTCTTAGACCTTAAATTTCATTTGCTCTCAAAGTATCAGAAGTCAACAGTCCGTCATTGTTATTGCTGGTTGTGTTTTGATATTCTCACTTGGGCTCCTTTGATTTTCCCCCCAGGGAACTTCTGAAGGGAGCTCCAATTCTTCAGATAATACAGGGGGGCAACCTTGTCATCAGTGTAGGCGGAATGATCACCGAGTAATTTGGTGCCTTAGATGTGATAGAAGGGGATACTGTGAAAGCTGCATTTCAACGTGGTAAGACTCAATTATGAGAGTAACATGTTTCTAGTTTTCTCCATTTCCTATGCAATGACTGCAGTGTTTAATGTCAGGTACCCTGACATGCCAGTTGAAGAGATACAGAGGATTTGTCCTGCATGCCGTGGTAGTTGCAATTGTAAAGTGTGTATGCGGGGAGACAACTTAATAAAGGTATTTATCTATATGGCTAAAAGAGCTTTACATGATGCATTCTGTGGTTTTGTTTAACATGTATAAATTATTCCTTTCTTTTCTGTGATTCATTGTTGCTGTGAGCATAGGTTAGAATAAGGGAGATACCGGCAGAAAACAAATTGCAGTATCTCTATTCCCTTTTATCAGCAGTTCTTCCAGTTGTTAAGCACATTCACAATCAGCAGTGCTTTGAGGTAGAACTAGAAAAAAAACTTCGAGGTACAATTATGATCTTTTTGCATATATGGGGAGTCCAAAGTTTGATATTGGTTGAAGTATGAACTGAATATCCCTTATATTCTCCAGGAAATGGGATGGATCTTGGCCGGACAAAATTGAATGCAGATGAGCAAATGTGCTGGTAATGTTTCAAATTTAAAAATGTTGAACTATTGCCAAAATTCCTGCCTTCTTTCTCTTTCTGCTATTAGAAACTATGCACTCTCAACTTCTGTGCTTGATAAGATACGTTTGTGCTTGCAGTAATTTCTGCAGGATACCAATTATTGATTACCATAGACACTGCCCAAATTGTTCATATGACCTCTGCCTCAGTTGCTGCAAAGACCTCAGAGATGCAACCAAGCTTGTTCAGGAAGACAGGGGTAAGCAGTTCCTTGGAAGAACTGATTGCAGAGAAACCACGTCAAAGGAAGGGAAGTTGTCAAGCGTTCATCTAAATATACTCGGCACGTTTCCTGATTGGAAAGCAGATAGTAATGGCTACATACCTTGTCCACCAAAGCAATATGGGGGCTGCAGTTCCTCGGTCTTATCATTGAAACGGATCTTCAAGATGAATTGGGTAGCGAAACTGGTGAAAAATGTCGAAGAAATGGTTAGTGGATGTAAAGTATGTGATTCTGGTGATCTAGAGAATATCTCTGAAGGGAAGTTGTTCCAGGCTGCTCATAGAGAGAATGGTGATGATAACTTTTTGTACCATCCATCTTCTGAAGATGTTAGAAGTGCAGGGATTGAGAACTTCAGAAAGCAATGGAGCAAAGGTAAACCTGTTATCATCAAGGATATATATGATGTATCATCGATGTCAAACTGGGATCCAATTGAGATATGGAGAGGGGTAAGGGAGACAACAGAGGAGAAAACAAAAGATGATAACAGAACTGTGAAGGCCATTGACTGTTTTGATTGGAGTGAGGTTGGTACCCATTGTCTCTTGCTTGACTACTAGATCTAGTTTCAGCTTGCTTTAGATTGGCATATGAGGTTCATCTCCACTATTATATGTATGTAACAATTGTGTCCATTTTCCACAAAAGTGGGCTGTTGATTTCCTTTTATCTTCAGCTGAACATACCGCCGTCTCCTTGTACTTAATGTCTTGCAGATTGATATCCAGATTGGTCAATTTATCAGAGGATATTCAGAGGGAAGAATTCATGAGAATGGTAGGCCAGAAATGCTCAAATTGAAAGATTGGCCTTCTCCTAGTGCTTCCGAAGAGTTCTTGTTATACCAGAGACCTGAGTTTATTAGTAAACTTCCTTTACTTGAATTCATCCACTCCAAGTGGGGTCTTCTAAATGTAGCTGCAAAATTGCCTCATTATTCCCTGCAGAATGATGTTGGTCCTAAGATTTTTATTTCTTATGGGATGTATGAAGAACTTGGTAGAGGTGACTCAGTGAACAATCTGCATATCAACATGCGTGACCTAGTGAGTGCCATAATTTCCTTCTCGTGCCATCTGTGTCTTCCTATTGTCCTCATACATACTTCAATTAGAGTGTTTCTTGTGTTTATCTGAAGTCGAGGCCAGTTGATATGCAAAGTGACTTGGATTTCACTATGAGGATGGCGTGCACTTTTACTTGGAAATATATCTGCAACTATAATTCTTCCAGATCATTTGTTTTTCTTTACATGGTCATACAATACAAATCCTGCTTTCAGCTGATAAATGATTTAGCTTGCTGTTTCTTCTCTGTAATTAGGCATTCCTTTTGGTCCATATCAGTGAAGTCAAACTGAAAGGTTGGCCGAAGACAAAGATAGGAAAGATGCAGAAAACTGTTGCTGAATCTGATCACAAAGGATTTCCTGGTGATGCACTAGATGTTTCAAGCGAAGGGGATTTCTCCAAATTGTCTCCTGGTGGAGAGAGAGGGGATAGTCAGCATGCTGGTATGGATTCAAATGCCAATGAAATGTTGGTCGACCAAGAGAGCAGAGTTACTTCTCAGACTGGTGTAGATAACTTTAGTCATCAAGATTTGAACGGTTCCAGTTTAAACAGCTCCGACAGTAGTCACTCCGGAGCTCTTTGGGATGTCTTTCGGAGGCAGGATGTGCCGATGCTTATCGAGTATCTAAGATTTCATTGGAAGAAACATGATTCAGACCATCTAACGGATGATTCTGTAGGTTTACTTCTCAAATGCAATAATGTGTCCAAGTATTTCTGTCTCTATATATTCAGTCATAATATTTGCTTTCAACGTTATTGGTCTCAGGTGCCCAGTCCTCTCTATGATGGAATAGTATATCTGAATGAGCATCATAAGGGAAAGTTGAAAGAGTTATTTGGTAAGACTAATAGTTTGTCATTACTAAAGTTGTCAATGTGAGGATAAGATCTGTAATACAATATGTGCCCAAGCAGATGTTTTCAAGTGCCTTCACCATGTGATGACATTTTGGCCTTACAGCATCTTTCCCTTTAACTTTAAATTCTTAACCAATGTATGCTTATTACAAAAATAAGTTCTTAACCACTACAATATCTTGTGACAGTTTTTCATTTTTATTTCTTTCAGTTGTTCCTCACTCTCCAAAACCTCCTCCCCCCCTCCCTCCCCCTGGAAGAAAAAGGTAAAAAAATAATGTTGTTCTGATGTCTAAGTGTCAGATGAATGGACATTCTTGCTATTTGCATGATATGCTTGCCTCAGAATTGGTATGGCTGTCTGGATGAAGCTTTCCTTGAGTTCTTATTTTTGGGAGCAGATTTGTTCTGCTTTTAGTTCTCAACTTCAGGATATCTAATTGGCTCATTAGGCTCGAATACTGGCCTCTGATATGCAAATATTCTTTGAAAAATTGAAGTGCCTGTCACAGTCCCTAACATTTTTCTCCATCTGTCCTCTATTGTTTTTCTGTTGCTCTCTTCTATTTATACTGTCACAAATTGATTCCTTGATTGGAACTCTGATAATTTTCAGGAATAGAGCCTTGGTCATTTGAACAGCATTTAGGCGAAGTGATTTTCATTCCTGCTGGATGCCCTTTCCAAATGAGGAATCTGCAGGTTAGCGGACAAGATGAATTTTATGAGTGGCTTGTAAATAAAATAGGTTCTCATCCTCCTAGCGTACTCATAAAAGGAACACAATTTCTCCTGAAAATTGTATTGGACACATAGCAGTCAACTATAGGATAGAAATTAAGCTTTGCTAAACCATCCACCTAATCTTGCAGGTTAAAAACCTTAAACGAAAGTACCTAACTCATATAACTGGAAAAGAAGTACTCTTTTTTTATCCTTTTCGTTAGATGGAGGATATGTCCTCCCAGTTAGAGATTTGGTATTCCTTCTAATCACAAGAGGGCTGCAAAATGTTTGTATTTGTTCACTAGATATCTGAAAGGTTCCAAAGAAATCCCCAAATTTTCCCCTCTTTCAGAACCATTTCTCCAAGTGCTGGTCAAGGTGTATCTACACCACTCTTAAGTGGCCCGAGGTGTTTGTAAAGGAAAGCTCCGAGCAATTTGCAGTCGAAGCTTTATTTAGATAATAGATATGTTAAGTGAGGAACTTGGCCTTTTGAAGAAAACTCTCTACTAGAGCCATTGAAAAAAATGCAAAAAGAACCTTTGTTAGTGTGCAATTTGCGATTTAGAAACGTTCTCTGATTGCTCTTCCCGTTTTATTGCAGTCCACTGTCCAATTGGGCTTTGATTTTCTTTCTCCAGAAAGTTTAGGTGAGGCTGTTAGAATGGCTGAAGAAATCCGTGAGCTTCCTAATACTCATGATGCAAAGCTGCAAATGTTGGAGGTCTGAGTAATGATTCTTATTCCTTGCCATGCCTCAGCTTCCTTGGATTGTCATTCCTAACTTTATTCTATCATTTAATACAGGTGGGAAAGATATCACTCTATGCAGCAAGCTCGGCCATCAAAGAAGTTCAGAAGTTGGTTCTGGATCCTAAGTATGCCCGTTTTACGTGTTATTCTTTCTTTGTGGCTTTTCTCTCTACTTCCTCGTAAAATATGGATGTCTATGACATTTCTTATTTAGAGGGTCTAGGTTGTGGTGGGAAAACGATATTGACTTATATAATAAATTCTGTCAAAGTTGGGGCTGATCTCGACAACTTATACCATTTAGAGGCTTCTAAAGGCCTCTTTGGTTAATTTCAACTGGAATGGACAAAAAAACTCCAATCGTTCGAGTCCTTTTCTGAGTTGTTTCTCCGGTTATTATAGTGATGGATCCTTTTGCTTTCTGTTTCACTAGAAATGAAGTTATAAAACTTAAAGCTGAATTTGGAAAGACTAGGATTGTTACACTCTTCCTGATGAGTTTGTTTACTATAGCGTTTCCTTGTGTAATTGTATGTGCAGAGTTGGCCCTGAACTTGGATTTGAGGATCCCAATTTGACTGCATTGGTGTCGGAGAATTTGGAGAAGATGATAAAGAGACGTCAGGTAGCTTGCGCATAAACTGCACAGTGGTTTGTATCTCTGAATTCTTATGTACAGGAGAGACAGCAAACCTAGGGAGTGTCTATTGGAGTAGTTGGTTTTGTTCTGCTCTCAGGGGTTGTGCATTGTTACTGCTTACTTTTGTTCTCCCATATCATAGGTTGCTCATTGCTTACTTTTGTTCTCCCATATCATAGGTTGCTCATATGTTGTAACTTCTGATATCTATTGTATTGCGAAAAAGTCAACAGCTGTGTACTTTCATAGTCTTGTAGTGAAAGATATCAATAGGTCTATTGTAATTTGTAATGTCATAGGAATAAGCACCTTACAGCAACATCAATTCAAAATATCATTTTTTGATAGTATCTGCTCAATTTACAACTCCATGTAGCCTTCATATATATACTTATATAAAGCTTCTTTTACTTTATTTTATCTTCTTTTTCATTTTTTGGGTGGGAAAAAAGGGGTGGTGTGGTGTGTGATGCTATCCATGTGCATCATGTGGCTGTTTCACTGTTCATATGCTTTTGTGGTCAATTTATTGTTTCAATTCCCAAGTTTTTTGTTCACTTTCTATTGGGAGAACAAAACTATATAAAAATATGGCTTAATGCATATGCGGCTCCCTAAATTTATCCCTTTTTTTCATTTTGGCACTTAAGTGTTATTCCTATTGAACCCCTGAACTTGACCTCAAGTGTGTCTATCAAACACAACCCGACTTACATAGCATATATGGTGAGTTTCATTTTTTTAGCCTTGCGTGTGAATGTCAATCGCACCCTACGTGGAAAATTCAATCAATTAAAACACTCCACTCAGTTTAATTATACACATCAGATAGAAAGAAGTGTGCTACTGTGTTAGACAAGTGAAGAATCACGACATAAACCAATCAAATAGCAAAACTGAAAAATAAGAAATCAAAATTGGAAACTCAAACTGAAAATGAAAACAGAAAACTAAAACTGAAAAATAAGAAACAAAACTGGATAATAAAAACCCAAAACTGGAAAATAAAAATTGGAAACTAAAACTGGAAAAATTAAAAACTAAAAAATAAGGAACCAAAACTGGAAACTAAAGAACCAAAATCAAAAACTTAACATCTGATGTTTATAATTAAAATGGTTGAGGTGTTTTAATGGGTTGAATTTTCCCCATAGGATGTAATTAACATTCACGGGAAAGGCTAAAAAATTGAAACTCACTATATATACTATGTAAGTTGGATTGTGTTTGATAGACACACTTGAGATCAAGTTCAGTAGGAACAACACTTAGTTGAGGTGTCAAAATGAAAAGAAAAAGACAAGTTTAGAGAGCCACATATACATTAAGCCTAAAAATATACTCCAATAGTATACATGGTTGACGATAGTTTAGAAAGGCATGGATAGACGTCGGCTTGATAATGAAATGGAAAAAAAAAGATGTTGAGAGAAAACCTTTAGTTTTTTTTTTTTCTTGGAATTTTTGGAGATTTACATGAAAAACATTGTCCAATTGAGAAACATTATTGGTAGGAAATGGAAGTAAGACTGTTATTAGGAACATGTGAAGTTTTATTTCTGGGGAATTCTTTTTGTGATATCAACTGCACACATGTCTTCCACATCATCAGTAGCAGAAAAACCAAAAGGCAATCAATTCCTTAGAGTAATTTCGATTGGAATGTGTTTCCATGAGAAGTTGACATCTGCATTTTTCAACCTTTCATTTTTTTGGGTGCGTGTCATGTGCTTGAAGAATTTGGAGTGGGATTTTCTGATAGATTGCAAACGTCTGGTTAACAATGAGACCTAAAATAATGAAACATTTTATCCAAAAAAAAAAAAAAAAAGAAGCCCAATTTAATGAAATTGTGACGTTTTTAACAAATAAAACAACTGACAAGTCAATCTAACTAACCAATTATTAGTAACGTTGTTTTGCTTCTCGTTTAATCAAATAATATATAATAAGCAAACTCCCGAGTCTTGTCCAATGCTATAGTTTAGTGATCGAAAACACGCAACGGTCGCTCAATGTAGGACTTTCATAAAGGAAGTTTCAAGTTTGAAACCCTTATCTATGACAGAAAGGCATTTGCCTTCTGGATCGAGTTCGTCGCGTAAGACTTGCCTAGTACAAGTTAGAGCGGGGTTGCCGTGTGCGCAGCTAAAGAATAGAGACTGCGGGTTCTCTTGTGATAAAAAAAAAAATACTCCATAGGTTTTAGTGATAAAAAAATTACAATTTAAATTGCAATGACACGAACTATATTTGGTGGTCTATTTACCTACCGATTGCTTCCATATTCTATTTTACCACTCTGCAAGAGGATCCCCTTCCCCTACCCCACATAATTTTTTTTTTTTTAATAACACTCTGCAAGAGGGGTGGGGGTAAAAATGAAAAGGGTTCTTTTTCCTTGGTAATCAGAAAAACAAAGAAAAAGAAAATAGTCACGTGGTCCGCTATGGTACGAGAGTGGTATGTCGGTTGGTTTTTTTGACAGTCAACTGTAGATTTATCTCTCAGTCTCTTTTTTGAAATTTACTCATTAATCATCCTAATATTATTTACTGCTATCTAGTTTTGTAATTTATTGTTGAACGTTTTCTTAATCAGTAAATGACAAAAGAAAAAGTTTTTGGGTGGCGGTGGACGCAAAAGGACAAGAACACAATCTCTTTGCTGCACATGAATTACTCTTTGATTATGTAATATAAGTACAACAAGAAACATTCATTTTCTCATACAAATATTGAAATCAATTCATTAATGATCAATTTAACTATATTAGTAAAGGATTAGAAGAACCTTGTTAGGTAACAAGTGCACTGAGGAGTTGTATGAATTGACAGAGGCATCAAATCAATAAACAGTGCCCAACTTATAAGCACATGAAAAATGTTCCCAGAGGTATGAATTCATGCTTTCATGAAAGATGTTTTTATGCTTTTTCAAGAGTGAAAAAAGGAATGACACCTAGCATTGGGTGGAACTCATATAGTTAACTGTACTCTCTTAGTAGGCATTTGGCCATCAAAATTGAAACCATGGTTTCAAATCAACGTTTGGCCATCAATTTTAAGTCATGGTTTGAAACTATGGTTTGCACCCAAATCATCCAAAAAAGCTTGGTTTGGGTTTGAAACCATGGTTTGAAACTTTTTTAAATACAAAATTTAACCCATAAGTTAATATTTTGTAAAAAAAAACTCATAAGTTGGTAAATGTTTTTAACAATTACCCCCATCAATCATTTAACAATCTCATTAACTTTCACTAACGTTTATTTATGTCTACCAATCTTTAATTTATGTGGGAAGATTAAGATTATATTAAATAGTAGTTACATTACTATTCATGTTAAATTTTTGATTTTATTGAAGTAAAATTTGATTAATTGATGTTGCATTTTTTAGAAAAGCCTTCTAGTAGTGTACTAATTTTGTTATAAACTATGATTTGCTCATTTGGTAAGATTGTATAAGAATTGAGAATGTTTTGCTAGTTTTCACAATTTGTGGGGTTTTTATGTCTATAAGAGAAAATAAAACTTAAAATATTCAAATTGTATGTCCAAATATGGTTTGAAACCAGATTTCAAACCATGTCCAAACGGGACCTTAGGTATACCATAATCTTTTGTTTATTTCTAAGCATCACAAAAAAATTGGTTATGAATCAGTGTGGCCTAGTTGGCAATCAATTAGTGTAAGTGAAAATAAATAAATTTCAGCTGAGATAAAATATTATTATTAACTTTTTCGCATATGCTCAAATCTTGATGGTTAAAAGTTATTCCATGCATGCGTTGATAAAAAGTAACAAATACGTTGTGAAATATCTGTGATACACATAAACTGACTCAAACATCAGTATTATGGAAAAATAAAAAATACATCATGGTAAGGGAACATGGCACATTGTTCACAGTGAAAAGCAATTCATTAAAAAGGTGAGTGTTCACAATCTTAATGATAAACTATCATGAAATCTCCACACAAGCAGGCAAGAGCACATTAGCTCACCTCAGACTTTTTTACTACTAATAATTGCTTGACCTCTACAAAGGTTTTTGCAATCCCGTCAAACTTAAAATTATTATACTCTTTCTTTGTCGTATTACAATCTAAAGTTAAACCTACACTTTATCCCATCTACTATGAGCCCGTTTGGATTGACTTATAAGTTGTCCATAAGCTGTTTTTAATTTTTTTGAGTGTTTGACTGACCAGTTTAAAGTCATTTTGTACTTAAAATAAGCCCAAAAAATTAATTGGGCTTGTTTGACTTAGCTTATCTAAAGCAGCTTGTAAGCTGAAAACAGCTTATAAGCAAAAATAAATAAATTGGACTACCTCAACTTATTTTTTTTGAACTTATAAGCTGTTTTTTTTAAGCCCATCCAAACAGGCTCTATAACTATTTTTGATGTAATTTGTGTCGTAGTCTCGTAGAGGACAACTAATTGTTAATTATTGTGTTTTAGAAATGCAGTCAGTCATAAGTTAGTTTTGTTCCTTTAACTTCACGTCAAAGAGGCCTCAATGCCCCCTACCTATTCTTACTTCTTAGCAAGTTATAATAATTGCACTCAAGAATATGTAGTTCACCTTCTTCATTGGCTAACATTATGCATGGTAATCCAATAATTGTTGTCCTAATGATGACGATTATAGTGGTGGTAAAAGTCTATTTCCTTAACCATAGAACAAGTTAGACCTACATTTTATTTTCTCTGACTATTAGAAATCTCGATCATGTACTATTGAAATAACATACTACTACAAAAGTCGGGGTAGGGATGGGTAGGATTTTTTTACCCTTAATTAGAGGTCTTGAGTTCGAGCTTTGTGAATGAAAAAAATCTATGAAATACTTTATTTTTAATAGATCTTGCGCAACACGAATCTAAAGGCCCCAAAGCGAGTATTGGGCACCGGATGAAAAACCTAAAAATATATTTGAAAAGTTGGTAGACTACCTTGATTTGGGATATTTGCAGATTATTTAACGCATACACATTAATCTCCAGGCATCAATTTGTCAAAAAGAAATCCACGCATCAATGGATCATTTTGACTGTGTTAGTAATCTATATAATGGTATTTGACAATGACACTTCACCACTTAATCCTATTCCTGTGAAAGATGGAATTACCTAACTTAATAACTAATTTTATTTCAATTGATAATCAATAATTAATGTTTAAGTCGAACAAATAGTTTACCTTATATTCTACAAATATATAACTCCGACTCTCGTCTAATTATTTCTTTCTATTTATCTTTTTACGAATCTTTCGTCTTGTTAATATTATTTAACTTTTCCTTTACATTTTTGATCTTATCTTGAAATTCCTAATCTCATTTAAAACACCTAAAAAAATGAAAAAAAACATAATTGATTATGAGTTTGTTGAATTGCCTCTATCTAGATTAAACGATTGCTATTTTTATTGATTATTTATTATTAAAGTTGACTTGAAAGATTAAAATCATTTTTTTCTGATAAAGACAAAACTTAACTGAACATCCAATAGACATTAGGTTTGTTTTCTTAATAAGACGAGGTCTTAAAGTGCTTCTTTATCTTTATTTAAACTCTCAAATATAAAAAAAAAATCTCCGTTCCCTCCATCATCTTTAGAGGCATAAACATATATTTCTTATTTGAATTATTGCCTATTTATTTAATTTCTGTTATGATATGGTAGGTAAAGGATGAAATTGAAAGTCTTAGTGCTCTAACTTAAATATTTATTCTCTTCCATAATATCTTATAGATCTTTAAAATATATATTCCATGTGTTCTTATTTTTTTTGTTCGTCAGTAATATATATTTAGTGCATTCCTATCTTCTTAGAAGTGTAAATACTTATTACACTGAAATAAAATTCCAACAACCATTTCCGTGTTTTTGACATTTTTCAAAACAATATCTTTAGTATTAAAAACCAGAAGAAAAAGGGAAGTGAAAATATAAAAGCAACCAAAATGGTCCTTGACCACAAGAGCTAGTCTATTTGTTAGTGGCTAGAATGTTTTGGACAAGTCAATACAACAACAAATTTTAAATTCAAAATGAAACACAAAGATTCTAGCAATAATTGATTATACAGAGAAAATCACATGTATTCCGGTTAAAATAGAAGAATAAACAAATCTGAGTCTGAAAATTTATCCAAACCCAGATCTGTAAGACAGTAACAACACGGTTTTAATTATTCTATTCTGTAAATTAGTAAAAAAGTAAAATATAAACAGTTCTTTGAATCTTTCCATTACGCTTTCGAGAAAAAAAAAAGATAAAAAAGAAAAAAGTGGCACCACATAAGTTATAGTATTATATTTAGGCAATTCTTTTCTTCTCTCTTAAAATCCTCTGAATTTTGCAATTACCATTTGGGCTTTTTTGTTGAGACAAATCGATTCCTAACTTTGTGTGTGTATTTTCCACTCAACTCTGCCTTCCTTTCTTCATCTCTGTAATCCACAAATCCAAGTAACGGCGTCGTTTATTTAACGCCCAGTTTTCCGATTTGCAGTACGATAATGGCTAAACGTGGTTACAAATTGCGTATCCTTTTGCCAATTTTGCTCTTCATTCTTCATTTACTGAAATGCGCTTCAACTTTGAATCTTACTGTGATGTAGTAGTTTCTATTTGATCTGAGGGTATTTTATAAAATCCTAGAGTAAGTTGCTGGAAATTGAAGGAAAAGTTTAGTAAATTTTCATCAGAATTTTGATTTTATTTAGGCATTAGAGAAATTTGGTTGGAGTGAGCTGAATGAAATTTATTTTAATATGATTTCTGCAATCTAAGTCTTGAGATTTAGCTAAGAATTAGTGTTGTATGTGCATTTCAACTTCAATGTGTAATTTTTTAAATTTCAAGTATGTGGAGAAGTATTAATTTTTTTATCGGTATGATTTATTTTAAGATGAATTCTGCACTTCCCTTTTGGTTTCCTAAGTATTTAGGTTTAGCTAAGAGTTGGTGTTGGAGGTGCATATTGTCAACTTCAATCTGTAATTTTATTTTAGTTTCAAGTATTAGTTGATGGGTTGTTGTGATTCTTGACTAATATGAAATATAGAGGAATTTGTGGCGCATTCGGGGAATGTAAACTGTTTAAGATTTGGGAAGAAGACGCGTAGACAGTTTCTCACTGGTGGAGATGATCAAAATGTGAATTTTTGGTCCATTGGTAAACCAACATCCACTGCGGTGAGTTTCAAAATTCAATCTTTTTCCAGTTCAGTTGCCCGAGTAATGTCGTTTCGCGTAATTGAGATATTTGATTTTATTTCCCAACAATGAGATCTTTCCTTTTGTATGAATGTATAGTTCAAATGCAAAATGCGTTAAAATGAGTGATTTATTATGATTATACCTTCTATGCTGGAAGAGCTGCTGCTGCTTTTGTTGTTGGATCCTTCTCTAGATAATTAGAGCGCGTGATGGTCGAGGAATGAGATGTGATGTGCAATTTAAATGGGGTAGAGAACTTCTAAAATTGTTAATGCTGCCACTTAAAAATCTTTACCCGTGGAATTGGATCTGCCACTTGAAAATGCCAGAGTATCCGAAACCAGTAACATGTGGATCATGCATTTCCAAATTTTGTCATTTATTCATCAAACTGATGTGTTGATTTGCAGCCTCTGGTATGATAAAGAATACAAATATATGGAAAATTGTAAACCTTTTGAGTATGAAGTGATGGGTCATTCATCTAACTTTGAATGCATGGATTGACTCACTGTTTTGTGAAGCTACATGTTTAAATTTTAATTTATGTTATATCACTAGTCATCTGGGACTGAATACTCTGGTTTTGTGCAATTGTGCAGAGCCTGAGTGGTCACACAAGTCCAATAGAATCTGTAGCTTTTGACTCTGCAGAGGTTCTAGTGCTTGCTGGCGCTTCATCAGGTGTAATAAAGCTATGGGATCTGGAAGAAACAAAAAGTAAGTTGATTTATCTTTTTAGCTCTATATTCTATAGAATCTATACTAGCTTTACTCATAAAGCATTGCAGTGAATCTGCTCGAAAAAAATTCTCAAAAAAAGAATGTGCTCGCAATTTGTATTTCATGGCGTTTCTGTGTCATCCTCTAAGCACTTTTCCTACTTGTTAAATGTTGGTCTTACCTGCTAGACCTCTAGTAACGAGAAAACATCGCCTGAAGTTGCCCTGGCCTGTTGGCCCGATGATTTGGTGTAAATGAGTCAAGCATATGTCTTAATAGGAGTAAATGTCTTTTTACATAAAAATGGCTTGTTGATTTGATTGCTTGGGCAAGTTAGTTGCAATTAACGCTTACTGCATGATCATGTATTCATTAACCAACTCGGTATGTAACTGAAAGGGCACCTTTGGATCTTCAGTTACACAAGAAACTTGCTTTACGATTTCAAGATTGACATTAGTCATATTTACTGAACATCCTTCAAGTGTTCGAATTATCTGCCTATTAAATAAAATATGCGATCCTTTTTTGCTCAGATGAGCAAGTATATCCAGCCTGACTCCTAATCTGGTAATTGTTCTTGAAGTGTAGTGGTTCGCACTCTTACTGGACACAGATCGTATTGCACTGCCTGTGAATTCCACCCTTTTGGTGAATTTTTTGCATCTGGATCTATGGACACTAATCTTAAGATATGGGATATAAGAAAGAAAGGATGCATCCACACATACAAAGGTCATACTCGAGGAATAAGTACCATAAGATTCTCTCCTGATGGCCGCTGGGTGGTTTCTGGTGGATTTGACAATGTTGTGAAGGTAATTCCTAAATTGGATAAAAAAATGTGACATTATAGACTCTTGTTGCTAGAGTATTTAACCTTTATTGTTAGTCAGGTATGGGACCTAACAGCTGGAAAGCTCTTGCATGACTTTAAGTTCCATGAAGGGCACATTCGATCCATAGATTTCCATCCACTTGAGTTTCTTTTGGCAACAGGTACTCCTTTTATTCTGAACCCAATCGTAGAATTGGTGCTCTGAATTTTTTTTTGTCTGGTTTTCTTCTTTCCCTTACCCTTTCCTTTTGATGTAAATGATTCTCCTACCTCTGTCCTTGACCTGGTCTTCTTTTGTTTTATTTCATATTTCAGTTGTGACTTACTTTGAGCTTTTAAGTAGAACCGGAAAAAAGTAGCTTCTTCCAATTTTTTTGGGACAAGATTGCCCTATCAAAAATATTTACCAAATTAGTTAGTTGTGACTTCCTTTTTCGTAATTTAACGTGTAAAATTACTTTTTGAGATATTTGCCAAACACAAACTACTAACAAATCACTTCTCAAATAATTTAATCAAGCAGAAACTGCGATCGAAAAGGACTTTTCATACTTTTGATAAGAAGTACTTCTAGCTGATTTTGGCAGCTTGGCCAAACATGCCTTTTTAATAGACTTGCTAAAAGGTTTCTGGGTTCTTGCCTACCCTTGTCATAAATAGTGCTACTTGCTTAACTTTTCGATTAGAAAAGAGAACATATCAATTTTAAATGAATAAAGGAATCACAGGAAAAGATGTGTGTTTCTAAGCAAAAGGATTTATTCCACTGATTCATTGTTCAGATTATGAAAATTTCAAACATTTCAGGAGGTGGTGGTGTACTTGAGTCGAAAATGGTTAAAGCCAGATCCATCATAAGATGGCATTTTTAAGTAGGATCAAGTAATTAATTCTCAAATCTCAATGAGGTCTTGTACCTTGTCTCTCTCCAAATAAAGATGATCGTTTTTCCTGCTGTTACTATGTAATCTTGTTTTAACACTTGAGTTGTTCTCAGGTTCTGCAGACCGTACCGTAAACTTTTGGGATTTGGAAACATTTGAATTGATTGGATCTACCAGACGAGAGGTATCTATGCCATCTTCTTTCAACTTTTCATTCTTGAAAAAGGAAAAACGTACACCATGTGCAAGCATTGGAAGGCGTTCTTAGTTGTCTGCTTGTTGGTTGTTAGGATCATATCCAGATATTTGTATACATTTCATGCTTTGTGTAATAACTCTGACTACTTGTACCGTTAGTTATTTCCCCCTTGATGTTGCCTTCATGTTAGCTTTTCTGCTATATGCTTATACCAAAGTGCTTCTATAACTAAATAAGATTCTCCCATTTTCCTGTTAAAACATGTCTTAGAAGTTGCAATTTAGAAAGTTGGATATACTACAGGAAATGATTGAAGCAGTTATTTTGTCAAAACAATTATGAGGTTCTTTCTTGGATAAGCAATTTAAGATCGAAATGGTTATCTCATGTGAGTTTCTCTTCCTATCTTTCTGAGGATGATAGGAAGAGACTCTGTAGGGAACAAAAGACTTGGGATATCTGCTAAGACTGTTTGCTGTCGTCTTTGTGCCCCTTATGTTTCAGTTTACTCTTGGATGCATTAGGAAGGATAGGTGGGCTAAAACCATTAGACTCGCTCCTCAAAATATTTGCTGTCGTCTTTGTGCCACTAATGTTTCAGTTTACTCTTGGATGCATTAGGAGGATAGGTGGACTAAAACCATTAGACTTGCTCCTCGAAATATTTGCTGCCATCTTTGTGCGGTGTGCCCCTGTTTCAGTTTACTCTTGGATGCTTTAGGATGATAGGTGGGCTAAAACCGTTAGACTACCTCCTCAATATATTTGCTGCCGTCTTCGTGCCTCTTATGTTTCAGTTTACTCTTCGATGCATGAGAAGGGTAGGTGGGCGGGCTAAACATTAGACTTGCTTCTCACTCCAAATGCTTTACTGGTCAAACGAATGTGGTGTTCTTTTCGGGCATAGAACCAAGAAACTGGCAATGTAAATAAATTTCTCGTGTTTGGATAATTTTCTTTTCTGGGAAATATTGATACTGGTGCATATTCTCCTGCGATAGGAAAACAGGACGTGATGTTGAATCCAGTATATTTGTTTTGATTAGATTTTTATGTTAAAATTTAACCTACTCGGATACGATTAGTTTTTTGAAAGTTTTGACGTGCTCTTATAGGTTGCAGGAGTACGATCAATGACCTTTCACCCGGATGGAAGGACTCTGTTTTGTGGACTGGATGATAGCTTGAAGGTTAAGCTCTTGGCATTCTGCATTTTTGTAATTCTATTGTTGAAATAAGCAATTCTCATGTTTGTTGACCACCTTTGACCTAAAGGTTTATTCATGGGAGCCTGCGATGTGTCACGACTCTGTTGAAATGGGATGGTCGACTTTAAGTGATCTCTGCATACATGATGGGAAGCTTGTAGGTGGTGCCTATTACCAAAACTATGTTGGAGTTTGGGTTGCAGATATTTCGGTACTTACCTTGATCACCAAAGCTTAAGTCAACTTGTCCATGGTTTTAGTTTTAGGTTTATGTTTACATTTGACCTTTATGTTTCATAATTAGTTATTTTCATTTGCTTTATTCTGTGATTTTTATGCTCTTTCCTGCCAGCTTATTGAGCCCTATGGAGCTGGTTTAAATCCAGAGAGACAAAGTAACTTGGAGCAGAAACAGGAACACGTGGAGTGTCGTTTAGAAAGAGTCGGAAGCAACAGAAGTTCTAACTCAAGTCTGCGCTGCACATCACCTGACATTGATTCCAAGGAAATAAAGAATATATATGTGGATTGTAAGTTGTTTTTACATTTTCCTCTCAAAAACAAAAACAGATCATGGAAACTGCAAAGAAAATTAACAACCTGACATTAAGGAACTCTAATATTGTCATCTTGTTCAAAAAATAGAATGGTCTGGGTAACTTCTTACTCGATATAGTGATACTACATTACTACATATAACTGGTTATCTGGGTGAACCAACTTGTTCCGTCATTTTAGGTTTAGTAGTTCTAACCTATGTCGCTCGGACTCTCCAAAATTGTTGCCGCACCCCTGTCGGATTCTCTAAAAACACACACTAATTTTTGGAAAATCCGACGCACCCGTTGATATTTTTGAAGAGTTCGAGCAACATCGGTTCTAACATGCCAATGTTGGGTAATTAGAAGACTTGACCTTGCCACCGACGTATTCTTCCATAAAAGGATTTGGTGAATTTCATCATAGTTCTTCATTACTAGTTGAAATGCAACTTTTTATTGGATAAACTCTTTCTACTTCATCTAGTATCACAATTTTCAATTTACATGTCCATATCTAATGGCAGATCTAATTCCTATGCACTTCAAAATTCCATTTTGCAGGTGAAAATCCTGTAACCATTAAGAAAGTTACTTCTCAATCACCAAAAGTGGTTCCGCCTTCAGATTCTAAGGAAAGCAAGAAACAGTCGAGTCAGAAGCTTAATTCTGTCGTTGGTTTACCTGCAAAAACTAATGGATTGCCAGTAGGTAAATCATTTGTCGTCCCCAGTGTGGTACCTCGTGATATTCCAGAGGAGAAAAATTTGGATACTTGTAGAAGGGAATCTATTTCTGCAACCAGTTTAAGTGGTGGTATACCACAAAAGCCGTCTCACATAAAGCGCCAATCCAGAAACAACTTCGATATGGAGAAGATTTCTTTGGCTCTTGAGTCTGAATCTGCAGACAGTTTGCCGTGTACAGTAGATTGTAAGAAGGAATCAAATGTTGATAGCCGGCTTATGGCAGATAATAATTCCAGGGAATGTTCTGAGGCAAAAGATTCAGCTGTCAAGCATGGTGGAGAAAAGCTAGAGAAAACTTCATTGCAACCACTGCTGAAGAATCAGGAGAACCGTTAGTTCTAAAATGCTCTTTATTTGAATTGGCTTTTGAGCTCCCTATGATTTGTTTCCATGTTGCACAGTTTTCTGCATTCTTCCTCGGTTAATCTCTTCGAGGTTTTCTGCTAATTTTGGGCTGGTGATCTTTACTTTAGTTACAGGTTTCTTCATCTGGAGGAATTTGCTCGTTTAAACTTACCTTAAAACAAAAAAAATGAACTCTAAGAAATTCTTAGTTTGTGTTTGACTAGTGTTCAGAGACTTATGGCACATTATCATAAGATTGTTTTAACTTTATGTTATTTTATACCTGATCAGTGCTATGTCATGCTGTCTGAAATTATCATTGTCTGCTTTTGCTTGATACTTTGTAAGTCGCTGGTATCACTTCCTGATTTGGTGACATTTTAGTTTTTCAGTAATGGTTTAAAGTTTTTTACTTGACCTTTTCTTTGCACATACAGATGCATAAGTTAGAAGCATGAAAACAAATGTTAATTTTATTTCTATTATGTTTCAGGTAACGTGGCTTCAGAAGGCAGGAAAGAGTCACATCCAGTTCGATTTGTGAATGGAGGTTGGTGTCTGATAAAACTATGCTGTAACAAAAGGAAAAAAAAAAAAGTTAAGCATTTCTTTTTTTTATGTAAGTAAAAAATCAGATACATTCTAATAGATGCTTTGCTTAAAATGGCAGTGGTGGTAGTACGAGGAAGGACGCGCAGTTTGGTTGAGAGGTTTGAGAAAAGAGAAGGGTTGAACATGGATGATGTCCATAAGCTGGATGCACAGTCTCATTCTAAAACTGAGGAAACAGTAGTATCCCCTTTGCCACCTTCCTGTTGTAAAGATGAGGAACCCGAAACCTTTACCAAAAAAACTGATGATGAACCAGAAACATCCCCTTTTACAGCTTCTCGTTTTAAAGCAGAGGAGGCAACCCGCCCCTTGCCTTCAGCTCTTTCGGAAGCTGAGGAAGCAAATATATATGCTTTGCCAGCGTCTCAATGTAAACCTGAGGAATTAGACACATCCCATAAGCCAGCTTCTCAGTTTAAATCTGAAGAAGGAAGAACAACCCATTTACCAGCTTCTCATTTTGAAGCTGAGAAAGTTGAAGCATCCCGTATGCCAGCTTCTCAGTTTAAATCTGACGAAGTTAGAGAATCCGATTTACCAGCTTCTTGTTTTAAAGCTGAGGAATTAGAAGCATCCCCTAAGCCACCTTCACAGGTTAAATCCGAGTATGTAAGAAAATCCCGTTTGCCAGCTTCTCGTTCTAAAGCTGGGGAATTAGAAGCATCCCCTGTGCCAGCTTCACAGCTTAGACCCGAGAATGTAAGAAGATCCCGTTTACTAGCTTCTCGTTCTAAAGCTGAGGAACTGGAAGCATCCCCTGTGCCTGTTTCTAAGTATAAAACTGGAGCAAGAACATCCCGTCTGTCGACTTTCCGTTCAAAAGCTGAGGAAGCTAAAACATCACGCTTATTGGCTTCTCGTTCTAAAGCTGAGGAAGCACAACCAGTCCGCTTGTTGTCTTCTGGTTCTAATGCTGAGCGACCACAATCAGCTTCTTTGCCGGTATTGATCTTGTGCCATCTATACTTGATTGTTTCTTCTTCTTTTTTTTTTCCCTTTTTTTTTTTGTTGATATGTTTAGATTGCCTGGTTGTATCTGGTATACCTGTACTTTCTATCTAAGCAATGCTGCCAATGTTGAAATACATGTCCTCCACTGTGCTATGTAAATTATGTGAACCTAAAAAAATCTCACATAGCTAAGTGCTCCTGCTAGGAACGAGATGTTCTGTATCTAATATATCTACGAGGAATGTGGTTTAAACTCTTAAAACAGGTGATGAGAGGATACATAAGAAACCCCAGTTAGTGCAAGTAGAGAACTTAACAGATAGCAATATTCTTGGACAGTGTCATAAAGAGTTACATTACAATTTACAAGGAGTTATTTTATTATCATTTTTAAAACTATTTCTTTATGGTTTAAAAAAAAAAAAAAGGGCAGCCCGGTGCACTAAGCTCCCGCTATGCGCGGGGTCCGGGGAAGGGCTGGACCACGAGGGTCTATTGTACGCTTTGAATTGGGTAGAACTCCACAAATATTCTTTGATTACGCTTTGAATTGGGTTATTCTAAAGCCCAAACTATATATTAGTATTAGATCTTTTTCTCGTTCTCTCCAAGAACTTGTGAGAAATTGAGAAATCTTCAGCTCCTTTGGTCTCAAGCTCTCACCCTCTCCTGGAAAAACTTCCTTTATTTGTGAAATGGGAGAATTTCGGGGAAAAAAAAATAACCACATAAATAAATTTAAAAAAGAAAAGAAAAAGAGAGAAGGTAACTTTCTATTCTCTGCTTCCAGGCTTTATTTTTTCTCGCGTCTCATAAGTTGACATGGGAAGACGCGGTGGAGTTAGGATCGCAACTGTTTTCATTTGTAACATTGATTTTTTTGCAGCTTTCTCTTTCAATATATCAATGCTATTTGGTAAATACTTTCTCAACATTGGCACAACTCACTGTATGTTATTTGCATACGTGCAGAATACTGATCAGCAGACTATTGCACAGTGTGAGTCAGCTCAGAATGATGATATTGTTATTGAAGATCTTATGCAAAGCCATGATGTGCTGCTAAGTGCGTTTAGATCTCGTTTGACAAAGCTGCAGGTAACCTTTAGCTGGTGATATATTATAATGCGAGCATCTATTTACATGTGTTACACATATATTACTTTCTGCATTCCTAACTTCATCTTAGAAATAACTTTTTAGGAGAAATGCCAGTCTAATGCTGACAGCAGGACATGCAATCTTTGTAGGAATTTCGAATTATTTTCTTGTTTGATACTTTGATATAGGAAAATCTGTTTGTCATCCTGTAATGCTTGAAGCCTCTAACAAGTATAATCTTTTAACCTCTCAGGTAGTTCGTCACTTCTGGGAACGGAATGACATCAGGGGTGCTATAAATGCTTTGAGGAAGTTGCCAGATCATTCTGTGAGCATTTATTGAAACTTCTCTGTCATAGCGGTCTCTTCCCAAATATTATATTTGACAAATTCTCCTATGTATTTCTTAAATTTATTTCCTCTTGCAGGTACAAGCTGATGTTGTGAGTGCCCTCATAGATAAAATGGAGATTATCAATTTGGATTTGTTTTCCTGCTTGCTGCCTGTACTGTTAGCCTTACTTGATAGTAAGGTAGAAAGGTACATAGTGACACAACTCGCAGATTCAGTTATTTATGATGTCTTAACTTGCTTACCTCCTTGAAGTCATAACAGGGAAAACATTACTTTCATACTTCCACTGTCTTAACCGTCCCAAATTGTGACATGTCTACCTCTGTTTCCAGTTTGACATTCCTTCAAATATGGCTGCTTTAATGATTACTGCAATATAAATGGTGATTATTTATTCTTTGATTATATACCAGTAAAGGAGATCATCGTTTCTTCATACAATTTTCTAGGGGTGACCAATCAAGCTGGGGTGACTGGTTTTGAGTTTCTGCAAAATAATGTATTGGTTTTCCCCCTCCGCCCTGTCAAATTAGAAGTTTTAGCATGGTAATATATTAATTCGAAAGGTTAGAACAGAAAAGAATGAACAATGACATACATATCTTGGCATACCTTGACATTTTGTATGTTCTTTTTTAATCAGTTTTCACCATGGTGGTGAATTTTACTTGGTTCAATTGAAGCTAAGGAAATAAAAGTGTGATTACCTCAGATGATTTAGTAGCTTTAAACAATTTTATGGTTTTATCTGTATTGATGTGGTCGGGTTGCGTTGCACACTTATTTTATTTCATGGAATTCTACTGTTAATTTTTTTTTTTTTTTCTGATTTCCACTGGTAAATTCCGTAGTTTTTTTTTTTCTTTCATTTTCTTCTTCACATGTTTAATGCTTCCGTCTGTTTCCTCTTCTACAGGCATGCAAATGTTTCTCTGGAGCTGTTGTTGAAACTTGTTGCGGTCTTTGGCCCCGTAGTTCGCTCAGCCGTTTCAGCACGTCCATCTGTAGGGGTTGATCTTCATGCAGAAGAAAGGTATTGTTGCTTATGTGGTTAGGTAGCTCACTTTTCGTTTATCTTTATCTGCTTGGATGATGGTAAATACAAAACACTTACATTTCTCTGATTTTCCACAATGTAAAACAGAATTCAGTGCTGCAGGCAGTGCTTTGCCCATCTCCAAGATATACAGAAAACACTTCCTGCACTTATAAGGTAATAAAGAATCCACTTCTTACTTCTCATTATTATGATTTTCTTGTCTGAGGTTGCAGGTTTGAACCTTAACCTAAGCCATATTTTTGGCAAATATGACCTTTGTGGCTAAAAATTGTGGTTATGTAGTATCGAACCCACGTCCTCTTATAGCTTAAAACATAAGTTAACCAGTGGGTCAAGGCTATCTCTTACCTGCCAATGTGATATTAATAGCTTTGTTGTATCTTCTATAAATATCAACACCGCTTACGAAAAATCCTGCCTACGCAACCGATCAATATGTCTGTATTGGACTTTTTGAAATTTTCAAAGTAGGTTGATGCAACTTCTTGTCAAGTAGACTTCCCTTTATTTTCTTTAATAACATCCTTTGGTGTTATATCCAGTGCAGCTAAATCCCAAACTCCTTATATCTTGATTTTGTTGACTATCTCAATTTCCGTTTGCATTCTATTGTAGGAGAGGTGGTCTGTTGGCAAAAGGTGCATTACAATTGAATCTCCTACTTCAAGAATCATAGTCCAGTTTATCATATATGATTTTCCTAATAGCAAAGCGAGACAACAGAATGGAAGTTAGCGAATGTACAATATTCTCGAACTGATGGGCTCTTTTTCGACTCCCACAATTTTGCTCCTCGGGTTTCCACGCTACCATTTTCAAGAACCTTGTAATAGCGGAAAACAAGCAAGATGGAAATACAATGTCTGTCCTCTGCCACCGCTGCAACTGGTTTGGGAGGCAAAGGTAAAAAAAATCAACATAAAATTACCTTTTGGTGGAGAGTGGCACAGCTGTCTTCATCCAGACACGGGTTGAACATATTTTAAGTTCCTGCCTGTATGTATCCATATGTAAGTTGTGTACATGTATCTGTAATAGTAAAAAATGGATGAGATGTGTACATCATTTGATCAATGAAACATATGTTCTTACGCCCTACTTGTTATTGGAACTCTAAATATTGTATTTTCTTCTCAAGTTACTATAAGCTGTTCAGTGGTTAACTGGTGCAATATTGAACTAAGCGTACAATGGTAAGCTTAATTTTAAATGATGACTAAGGTGAATGTCATTATACAATAAGACTCCTATTATGGAGTATATGGCCGTTCTCAAACGCGTATAATATAACACATTCATACATTATTCTTCTTCCTTTTTGATGTTTCCAAACGGTCAATAAATCAACACATATTTAGGTTAGGAGCGAGACTTATGGAAATTTAATTAGGAAGCAGAACTTAAAAGTTGCCGGCTGATATTCGAAATGGCAACATCAAGTGAAATGGACGTTCAGCAAAACGACTTGCATTTATAGAAAGAAAATGAATCTTACCACCAAGTTTTTCAAAATACCTAATAAGAATGTTCTATATAAGGTTATAAGTAAAGCAGAAATGACGTTCATAAACGTTAGTCATAATAGCGCAACAGATTCAGAGGTTAACTACTTCTATAATCTATACAGGATAAATGACGTTCACAAACTTTTGACCATATAATTGTTGTTTGTTTTAAATTATTTTTATAACATTAAAAAGACAACTACAAATATGGCGATTTAAATACTATTATGGTTCAAAATTCAAATTGTAGCCTCTCGGCCACTGCAATGTTTTCTTTCAAATATATATAGATATTTTTTCAGTTCATCAAGTTGAATTTAAAATAGAAAATACGTGTAACTTATTTTCTTTATGCAGTGCGTATGACACATACTTTTATGTGTTTCCTTCGTCTGTTTTTTATTTTTGTTGGTTTGGAGTTTGGGGGGTATATATTTTCCTACGGATAATTGATATGTTGTTGTTGAATTCATTGGTTAAACAAATACTTGTCTTACGAGATCAAATCACGCAATCCACTTCCCCTTTCCTCTTTTTTCAGGACTTACTTGAAGTTAGAATGTAGAAACGAATAAAAATAATCAGTTAAGATATTAAAGTAACTGCATAAAATTGCACAAAGGCACAAACATACGTCTCAATCTGTTAAAGGTCTAAAATAGAAGGCACTAGAAGCATCGAATGACACACCATATCTGAAAGGCATTTTTACATTGACCCCAAAAACGCCTAGTCCAAGTATCACTCTCATAGATTCTACTAGTTTGCTTATTTATTATTTTGCTTTTTTCTCCATGAAAGTTGGCAGCTATCTCTCTCTTTAGGCATATAGAAAGTTTTTAAGTTCACTATATGGACTGTATATATTATTTATTTAGGTTATCTAATTAAATTAACCAACAATATGAAGTAACTTTCCTTAATAAAAATGATATTGTAATCTAATGGTGCAATACATCAATATCCCCATAAATTTGTCATAAATTATATAGGTAACTTATCTATGTAATTAGCGCATGAGAACACAATCATAAGCTTTTCCTGAACGTAATTAGTGCTTGAGAACACATGTTTTTTCTTAATTGAAAGTGTCTAATAAGAATATTTTATCATGTGTTCAGGCTCTCAACTTAGAACATGTTATAATTCGAGTGTGTAAATAAATTTACCGATAAATTTTAAAGGATTATCATGTATTCCGCCTTATCTAAAATACATACGACTGCATTAATATGTTATAATCAGTTTAATTGAATTGTTAGAACTCAAGTCCCAGCCAACACATATGTGTATGTACAAGTCAATCTAATTGGGACATGGTCATTCAAAGTCAGTCAAATCATACAACGTGTAAGAATCGAAATGATATGAATGTCATATTCTAAACTTCAAGGGTCATTTTATATTATTAAAATAACACTTTTTGACCCCCAAAAATAAGAAAATGCCATTCACCGTTCGTCCCTCAGAGTCTCAGAGAGGAATAGAGATATTTTCAGGTAAACCAAAATTCTCGAGAAACAAACAGAAATCTCCAAAATTACAGAAAGAATACAGTTTTCTCCATGTTTTTCTCTTACATTAACCATTCTTCATCAATCATTATCCTGCTTGTTTCTTTCTTTTTCACCTCAATTTCCCATATCTTCACAAATCCGTCAACCCCTTTTCTCTCGCTTTTTCTTCCCTAACAAAACAAAAATTAACACCAACCCAGATAATTCTTGACACACACACAAAAAAAAAAGAAAACAATCTTTAAAATAAAAATAAAAAACAGAACTTTTCAAAAATTACCCACCAAAATCAACCTTCCAACTTTGCATTTTACGTTTAGAAAACCATGATTTCCCATTATCTTTCAAACCCAAAAAAAACAAACAGTTTTTCCCCCTTTTTCTCGTAATTCCCGATGATGTTTTGCCGTCGCGGCGGTAGCTGCTAACGTGCGCCGTCTGTTGTTGCTAACGTGCCCCGATTAGATAACGTCGTGTGGGGTCAGATTCAAAACGGAATTTTTTTTTAGGGGGTGTGACATTATTTTTTGTCAAGAAATTATCTGAGCCGTACACGTGGAGGTTGTGGATTTTGAGCGGTTAGGATGGAGGAGGGGGTGGGGCCCAAGTGGGGTACGTGGGAAGAGCTAATACTCGGTAGTGCTGTTCGTCGGTATGGGATTAGAGATTGGAACGTCGTCGCTTCGGAGCTACGTGCAAGGACTATAAATCCTTACTGCTTTACCCCTGAGGTTTGCACTTTTTTACAATTACGTCCCCCTATTTTTATGATAGCGACAATACTCCTTATAGAAGAATTATTGTTCTTTGTCGGATACTAGTATTTATTTATTTATGTATTGCCTCGGTCTCCTTATCGGTTTGATTTTGTGGGGCCCATCTAGTATGATAATTAAATAGGCCCTTATTTCTTTCTCTATTTAAACAAGACAACCACCTTATTTTTCTAATTATGAATGGTGTAGTGGCAGATTTAGAAATTTAAGTTTGTCCCTCTTGAGTATTAGAAAATACTACATACTTTGTACTTTCAGTCTTTCACTGCTGCACTAAAGCAATATGTGAATAACATACTTTGTTTATAATATAAAGTTTTATCACTTAATCATAGTTTATTGCTAGTGTGTTCCTACCTTAGTTTAGCACATGGCTTTATTATGCATCCAGTGTGAGTAATTTGTTTTCCAGTATCACTTATAGCAGCAGTGGGAATTTCATTGTTATAAAACCAAATCATTTCTTTGGATAAAGTGAATTGTTTGGTAATCAGTGGTGGAGCCAGGTGTTCGATAAGGGGTTTAAAATATGGGAAGTAAACACACAAAGAAGCCCAAAGGGGCTCAACATCTACTATCTATACATAAAAAAAATAATTTTAACCATGTATAAACAAGGTAATTTTCCGCCGAAGGGGGCCATATGTGGCTTCGCCCCTGGTTTGGTTGTGTCGCCAAAGGCAAAGCCACGATTTGAAATTTATGAGTTCAGAATTCTAGCACTTTTTAAGTTATTGAGTTCTAAATTGATAATTTTTAATTTATACATATTAAATAGATTTTCTTAGATAAATACAAAGAGTTCGAACCAAAATTAATGGGTTTGGCCAAACCGGTACCTTGTTCTCTGGCTCTCCCTCCGCTTGTGTCCTGTCTGTCCTAGTAAAATTGAATAGATAGAATTACAAAATTATTGTTGAGGTGGAGGGGTCCCCACTTAATTATGTGGCAAGAGGAGTTTGGTTGGTACACTTTCAAGGTGAACCAGAATCTGAAGCTTTTGGTGGGTCATAATGGTTTTGGGGCAGCCTAAACTTTTGTCCCTATTAATGATCCTGTGGCTGCCAAGTTCCAAATAGTGAGGTGACCCCCAATGGAAAATGGAATCTTTCATGTAGTGGTGTAGCGCATTTCATATGTCAGTGTTTCTTGGTTGCTTTATGTTTTAGTTTCCTACTACCAAGATTTATCTGGTCTTTGCCTTTGACTACTTGGTGATCTAGTGGTGGCTGAAAAACTGATAGGACAACTCAGGATGATCTAGTATTTATGTACTATGTTCTCTGAAAAAAGCTGCTAGCTTTACGGCTATGTTGTTCGGACTCTCCACAAATATTACTGCACCCATATCGGATCTTCAAAAATGAATAGTTTTTGAAGGATTTGGGACACACCCTGCATTATTTTTTGAAGAATCTGAGCAACATAGCTTTATAGAAGCTTGGTATATAGATATGTAAGTTCATGACTAGTAAAGTTAATTGGCTTTTCTTCCCTCACTGTCTGCAAAATTACTGCCTTTATTTTCCCTTTCCTCTTGATCTTAGTGTGGGATTCTTCTGCAAGAGACGTGAATTAGGGCAGCATTGTAGTCTCTGCTGTAAGCCTGCAACAGAGTTGATTCTAGCATTTACGTACTTAAATTATTTGATATTGAGGACCATAGACATCATAAGATCATTGGTTCTCAGCCATAATTTTCTCACGTGTTGTTGTTGGTTTTTAGTTGCAACTAGTTGTAAAATGAGATATGTGGTGTCTTGGCAGTTTTGAGCAGCTTCCTTCATATCCTGTAAGCAAGAGTTCAAGATGATAAATATCTTGCTAACTATGTAAATGCACTAACCAGAGACAAGGAAACAATGAGGCATACTAATTTCTTTCATAATAATTGTAGTCCTTTGATGACCTATGACTAGCCAATAAATAACACTGTAACAGATTAAATAGCCAATAAATAACACGGTAACAGATTAACTTCAATGTCTTTTCTTGACTTTGTTTTCTCCATGCCTAAGTTTGTCATACCTTTACCCATACTTTATGATATGCTGATTTGAGTCATCGACAAAAAACTTTAATTGCAGGCCTGCAAAACCAGGTATGAGGAGTTACGTAAGCGCTACTCTGGATGCACGTGAGTCAATTTCTTTGATATCATGAGCTTATTTAGTTTATTCATGAGTTAGTTACCCTGGCAGTTATGGCTTCTGACACATATAAGGAGTTTTATATCCATCTTATAGAGTGCACATCACTGGGCTATTTTATCTTGTATAGCTACTAGCTTAGTCTACCGCCTGTCACGCTACATGAGTTCGCTGTTAAATTTTTTTTTATGCCAAAGCCTCAGCTTTGGAATGAATACATGTTTTCCGTTTAGTTACATTGAATTGAGTATAATAGGATGTCATCCTTGCCCTAACCAGTGTCTTACTTCTTTAAACTTCTTTTGGCCAGTGCTTGGTTTGAAGAGTTACGAAAGCGACGAGTTGAAGAACTGAAGCGGGAATTGGTGAGATCTGAGAGCTCCATTGGGTTAGTAAATATGCTGCTTCCTGTTTTAAGTTGATATAAGCACTAGCTAATAAATCCTGCCATTTTGAAGTTCTTGGAAATACTGAACACATTTCTATGGAGAAATCTAAAAAAAGCATTTCTGGTCTCGGATAATTATATATATATTTTCTTGCTCTCTCACACCTCCTACACCCCCACCCCCCCCCCCCCCCCCCCCACACACACACGCGCAAACAAAAAATCGCACCTTTTCCTGTGCCTCAAATAGGGAAAGTAAAGTTGGAAAAGGAGGGAAAGGAGAGAAAAAAGTATTAGGAAACGCAGAGTCATGTTATCTTATGATGTTTGGCATAAACTTAGGTGTCATTAATGAATATGATGTCACTTTCCCCTGCATCTGAATGACATAAAAATCTTGTTCCACATGCCAAGTGGTCATTACATGTTCCACTAATTATCTGTTTCCTGAAGTAACTCCATGTTTCTCAATGTTCATTTTCAGGTCTCTTGAGTCAAAGATTAAAAGCCTAAAGGCTGAGAGAGAACGGTCTGGTCAGATAGACTACGGTTTGAGTCACACCGAATCTCCTGCTCCTCTGACAAAATCCGAAGATATTGAGTCTTCTGTGAAAGAAGAAGCAAAGGATGGATTGTCTGCTGGCAGTTTCACACTAGATATTAGAACAAACCAGTCCCCTGAGTCTCAGGTTCCCGCCATACCCTCAGCTACAGAGACGGTTGTAAAGCTAGAACGTTCCGAATCTTGGGAACGGGACAAAGTTCCAAGTACAAGCAAGGTTACAGAAGCTTTCAATGGAAATGGAGGGGCTGTGAGGAAGAGAAGAGGTAAGAGGAGAAGAAAAGATACCGTTTGGGATGCCAAAGAAGGGAGCATCGAGGAGAGCGATAACGTATGTTCAACGAGTCTCGCCTCCACTTCTCACTGTAAAGAAGCATTAACCAGTTGTGATCAGAGTATTAGGCATTCTGCTGTAAGCGATCATAGGGGAGCTTTATCTAGGTTTAGGAACGATGACTTGATGAGGATTTTCAATTCTATCACACAGCACGAAGCTGCTATGGTCTTTAGGCATCGTCTTGATAGTCAGAAGAGAGCAAGATACAAGAAAATGATAAGGCGACATATGGATATCGAGACAGTTAGATCAAGACTAGCCAACTGGTCCATCAAAACACCAGGTGAACTCTTCAGAGATTTCCTTCTACTAGCCAACAATGCCATGGTATTTTACTCGAAGAGAACGAGAGAATACAAAGCAGCAACGGCCCTAAGAGATATTGTCACTAAAGCATATCGGGAACATTACAAGGGATCTTACCACAAAGCTACATCGTCCCTCCTTCCATTTCCAACAATTGGTAATCCACCTGGGAAACCACGAAGTGTTCGCCCTCGCCCTTCAAAAGACAAACTTCAAGCCAAGTATGGCAACTATGTGAAAGACATTATTGCTGGAACACTAGGAAAACAGAATCATAAACCAGGTGATGCTGATTCTAAGGTACCATTGCAATCTTTAATATCAGCTAAGAAGGGCTTCAAGAAGCCTGGAAAAATCAAGTGTGGATCGACTATTGAGACTGTTAATCCACAAACTAAAGTACCAGCTAAGGAATCCACACAACACAATATTAAGGTTAAGAAGGACCATCGAATTAAGCCTGTAACCAAAGAGAGGAAAAGGGCTCGGCAAAAGTGATTTGGTTAGTGTCCTAGGTTAATTTATATTTCCTTCTTCTTCTTCTTTTTGGTATAGAAGTTTTCTCTGTATAATCTTTCTATTTTCTGTGGCCATTTTGCCACTAGGCTTCATCTTGAAAGAGGAGAAATGCAGGTGTAATATAATATTCTAATGAAGTTGTGGATAATCAGCTGCAAATTTTGTTTCCCCTTCAGTTATTATCCATAAAGTGTTAGCTCGCACAGAGTGAACATCTTTAGTTCAGCCGATTAAAAATTAAAATGGATGTGAACTAAAAGTCGACCAATGAAGAAGGCTGTTTTAGCGTGTGCTGCATCAGTAACCTTATGTCTTAGCAAGTGTTTGTATATAAAAAAGAAGATGAACAAATTCCTTTTGCAGTCAAGATAATTTTACTTCATCGTACAATAAGTATACTTGCGCTATTGAGTTTCAATCTTCTACTTTGAGCCGAGGGTCTATCGGAAGTAGCCCCTCTACTTCGCAAAGATAGAGGTAAGGTCTGTGTACATTTTACCCTCTCTAGACCTCACTTGTGAGAATACACTGGGTATCTTATTGTTGTTATATTTCAATCTTAAACTAATCCACGATTTCCTCTTACAAAACTAGACTTCTCTTCAACCATTTTATGACTCATTTCCTCATCAGAAATTAGGTTCAGAGAAAGGGGTGACTTACAAGAATAGCCTAGGAAATGAGTGGTCTTGAATTTTTGACGCCGTTTGTCCTATGGACAAAATATCATTTAACAAGTTTTGTCCCATTAGCAACACTTTTGACGCTGAAGGTTTTCCCATCGGTTAAGCGGAGGTCAAAAGTTCAAGATAACTCATTTTCAAAGTCATTTGGTACAATTTCGAGAAAGGCTTACTTTTCTAAGGGAACTGTTCCGGGCAATTTGCAGGATTGTCCTTCGTTGGGGGTGGTCTTTAATGGTTGTCCCTCAAAATGGTGGTCTTTAACTTTTGCCCTTCAAGCAGAATTTCAGCTTTGCCCATGCAAGGCAGAATTTCAGCTTTGCCCATGCAAGGCAGAATTTGCACATGGTTAGAATTTGCAAATTTCTGTCTTAAGACCCAAAATTTGCATGGTTAGATTTGCAAAAAATGCTGCCTTGAGAACTTCTGTCTTGCGATTTTTTTTTTTTTTACTGAGCTAGAGTTTGAACCCACAACATCGGGATATTAGACGAAGGGCAAAACTTAAAGACGACCAATTTAAAGGACAAACATTAAAGACCACCCCAAATGAAGGCCAATCCGCGCAAAAAACAAAAACAAAAAAAAAAACAAAAAAAACTGTTCCTGGACTACCTCTTCATCTGGCCTACTAATATCTGAGATTAGGTCTAAGTGTCCCTTTTGTGTAAATCACCCATTTCTACAAATAAAACGTCTTGTAAATCAAAGTCCCAATAATTGGATCGAATAATTAAGTCGTTATGGCTATGAAGGGAACAAGTTACTGGACTCTTTGTGAAGCAAAGTGTCGACTTTGGAGTGTTGTGAACGGAAGCCCAGCTAACTTGGGCGTAAATTTGAAGGCTTTACCCATGTGTCCATCATGGACAGTCCATGTGTGGCTTACTTGTGTTGGGTAGTGTGTTTTGGACTCCTTGTGGGCTTATTTATGTTTTGCAGCCTCTTTTGCACAACATAAAAAACAGCTGAATTCACATCAGGTGGCCACTGTTATGGGTTGTATACTTGTGTTTAGAAATTCTCCACTTTTTCAAAATTAAAGATTTGTTGTTTGAATACTATTAGTTTTTGAATTGTAACGTCATTTCCGAACTTTAGAGCACTGATCTAATATTGATTAAGTGGCCAACTTCTAATGACAATGCCACAAAAGTTCTGGATGTTCGTGCAAATCAGCACAAGTAATTATGGGTTAAGGCAATTATGTTTTTAGTTACTCTTTTCTTTTTCTTTTGCACAAACTATAATTGAGGCGTAATAGAAATAGTTATTGTCACATTTTTTTACATAAGAAATGAAGGGCTTCAGCCAATTGACTACTTTTATAAGAAGAGAAAATTACACCCATGATAATTAGGGTAGCAATGTATCAAAATTGACCTATTTTTTAAAGTCTTACAAAAAGATGACCCACTCCCTCCTCCTCCTCCTCCTCTCTCTGCACTCACTCTCAGCTCCATCGCCGTCACTGCTCCACCGATCTAACTCCGGCGAAGCAAGCCATCTCCAGCCAAACAACGCCCAAAGTGGATTCGCTTTTTAACGCCGTCACCGGTCTAACTCCGGCGAAGCAAGCCATCTCCGGTCAGATCTATATTGTTACAGATCTGACCGGATTCTCTTTTTAACGCCGTCAGTGAATTTTTGCTTTACCAGATTCGCGTTTTTCCGATGACCTCCATGCAAAGGCGGAGCCAGGATTTGAGGTCTGTGGGTTCGAAATTTTTAATAAAGTACAACGGCCTCAAGCTATTATATAATAAGCGCTACACTAACAAACGAGTATTTATACTCAATATATATTTAAAAAAGCAACGAACCACTTAAAAATTGTATAAATCTGTATATATTGCGGGATTGGATCTCCTCCAATCCAGCACCATTCAGTCCAATAACGTTCAATACATGATTTGCCATGTACAAGAAAATAATCTGCGGCTTGGATTTATCTTAGCATGCATGGTTCCTTAATCCTCTCTTTTAATATTAAAAAGGTGTGAAATTATTCCTATGAATTTCAAAATATTGAATTTGTTTTTTTTATTAAATAAATATTGAGTGCACGTAGTAGTTTAATAGTTGTTTATAATTGTGAGAAACTTATTCTACTCTAATTTCTCATAATTCTCCCCCCCCCCCCAACCTCCCCCCCCCCCCCAACCTCCCCCCCCCCCCAGCAATTTCCAATAATTTGCCTTTTAACTTTCCTTAAATAATTTCATAAACCACTAAAAATGTTATCTTTGTTCAAATATATAATGAAATAATGAAATTCATTACTCAATAAATTTGAATAGTACTAAAGATTTTTACAAAAAGAAAAGAAAGCCAACATCAAATCAGTACGTGAAGAGCTAACATTTTATGTTAAAGAACATTCAGTTTGATACAATTAAACAATAATTAAGAAATACAAAATAATGCTCTAAAAAGAATTAAAATCAAATTAGCACTCCTACTATTTCAAAGAAATCTGTTAAAGAGATAAAAAGAAATCTCTTTTCTTAGCAAAAGAGAAAAAAGCTACTGAAGGTTGGGTTCGAACCTAGAATTAGGTGACACGGAGACCTTCCCGTTGCTCTTACTACCACTGAACCATCTGCTTGTTAACTCACACAATAATAGTTATATAAAGTTACTGCAATTTCTAATGCAAATACAAGGTCCACGCAAAAGCTACTGGGTTCATCCGAACCCCCACTTTGCACTGTAGCTCCGCCCCTGCCTCCATGAACGCCGGCCTGAAGAAATTGAGAGAAAATAAGAGCAAAAGAGACAAATTTAGGAATTCCTCCTGTGAAATATATTTCTCTGTCTAAACTGTGTACAAGCTATGTTATTTTATAATTGCTAAACTAGGGACTAATGTTGTAAATTATCAATATTACAAGGAATGTAAAAAATAGTGTGTAACAAACTTTTGTCCTATACAAGTGCAATTTGTAGGGTGTGATATAGTGTATGTGAACTGTGGTGTATATTTGAACTGTGGGCTGCTGAAAAGGCCTTTAAGATAAAATGGGCCTTTAAGATAAAAACAGCCCATATGTTGTTTTTGGCCCAAACGTGAATGAGAAATGCCCAGACTTAGTTTGTATATCTGAAATCCATTTGTTGTGTTGTCTTCTTCTTGTCTACTTCGTTCAATTCAATAGCAGCCATCTTCTTTTTGTCTTCTTCGTTCAGTTCAACAGCAGCCATTTTATCATCCCCCCTCAAGTTGGTGTCCGTTGATCGGATACCCAACTTGCTCAAGAAATGTTTATGAAGAGGACCAGCCAAAGCCTTGGTGAAAAGATCAGCGATTTGTGAGGAGGATGGTATGAAAGAAAGGGAAATAAGTCCACCAAGTAGCTTTTCACGAACGAAATGGCAGTCAAGCTCGATATGCTTGGTTCGTTCATGAAAAACGGGATTTTTTGCTATGTGTATGGCGGATCTGTTATCACAATGAAGGGAAACTGGAAGGGAAGGAGAAACTGCAAGATCTGAAAGAAGGCGAACCAACCAAGAGATTTCTCCGACGAGTCGTCGCATAGATCGATACTCAGATTCAGCGGAAGAAAGAGAGACCACCGGTTGTTTCTTAGATTTCCAAGACACCGGAGAATTACCAAGGCTGATGTAATACCCACTGACGGAACGGCGAGAATCGGGACACGAGGCCCAATCGGCGTCACAAAAACCCAGAACTTGAAGCGATGGGTCAGTGTTCATAAAAAGACCCAAACTTGGATCTTTTCGCAAGTATCGAAGGGTGTGAAAAGCTGCTTGAAGGTGTCCAGAACAAGGTCGTTGCATGTATTGGCTGAGAGATTGAACGGCGAAGGCAAGGTCAGGACGAGTATGTGTAAGGAAATTGAGCTGACCCAGTAGACGCCGATATACAGTTGGATCTGGTAAAGGTTCACCGGAATCAATGGAGATTTTGACAGTGGGATCCATAGGAGTAGAAGCAAGGCGGGAAGGAAAATCTGGGTATTCCTTAAGCAAGTCCATGGAAAATTTTCTTTGTGTCACGATCAGTCCATCTGGAAGAGGTACAATTTCCATACCCAAAAAATAACTTGCCATACCCAAATCTTTTATGTGAAACTCATCATCAAGAAAACACTTTAAATCACTAATTTCCTGTTGATTGTTTCCAGTGAGAAGAATGTCGTCAACGTATACCGCAAGGATAGTGACAAAATCTGGAGATGATTTGTGGAAAAGGGAGTAGTCATTCAAAGAGGGACTGAAGCCTCGTGTACCCAGTGTTGATGACAACTTCGAATACCATTGGCGTGAAGCCTGTTTGAGCCCATAAAGGGATTTGCGCAATCGACAAACATGTGATGGAGAAGGCGGGGAAAGTCCCGGCGGAAATCGCATATAGACTTCCTCGTCCAAGTCGCCATGTAAAAAGGCGTTATTCACATCGAGCTGGTAGAGAGGCCAAGATTTCTTTACAGCAATAGCAAGAATGCATCGTATGGTGGTCATCTTTACAACAGGTGAGTACGTCTCTGTGTAATCAATACCTTCACGTTATATGTCACCTCGCACAACTAGACGAGCCTTTAGCCTTTCCAAATCACCATTTGACTTAAGCTTTACCTTATAAACCCATTTGCAGGGTAAAGGTTTTTTCTCTGGTGGAAGAATCACTTCTTCCCAAGTAGAGTTGGAAATCAAAGCACTTAGCTCATTGGCCATTGCAAGAGACCAACCAGGATCAGAAGCTGCCTCTTGGTAAGTGCGGGGTTCTCTGATTTGTTCAATGGAATGCAAAAGTTGTTGATTTTGTGTGCTTAAGCAAGCAAAAGAAAAAGAGTGTAGAGGAGGAATAGAAAAAGTAGGAGAAATAACTGAAAGAGCAGTATCACATATAAAATCAGATAAGTGAGAGGGAAAAACAGACCTTCTGGTTGTTCTGCGCAGGCCTGCTTCTGCTGGCAACACATGCACATTAGGAATAGGTGCAGACATGATATTAGAAGAAGAATTATATGGGCTAGGTAAAGACTGTGGTGATACACTTGGTTGAGGGGAAGTACTGTGAGGTGTGTGAGAGGGAGGAGAAGATGGAAGATCAGAGTGTGGTGCAGATGAAAGACTTGTAGTAGGTGGAGGAATAGGAGAAAGACCAGACTCATGTATGCTACTAGGTTCAGCACCTACATCCATTTTGAAGGATCCGGGAAAAAGCTGAGACATGGGAACATCGTGTGCAAATGGGAAAATTGACTCATGAAATCTTACATCTCTACTCACTATGACCTGTTTGTTAATGAGATTAAGGACTTTGTATCCCTTTTTGCCAAAAGGATAACCCAAAAACACTCCAGGAATGGCCCTAGGACTCATCTTGTCTCTATTCACAGATAGAGTTGATACAAAACAAAGACAACCAAATGTTTTCAAATGGGAATAGGAAGGTGCTTTTTGAAAGAGTTTTTCATAGGGTGTCATGTTGTGTAGCACTTTGGTAGGGAGTAAGTTTATAATGTGGGTAGCTGTGAGTAAAGCCTCCCCCCAATACCTCGGTTTCAAATTAGACTGGTACATAAGTGCCCTACATACTTCAAGAAGGTGTCTGTGCTTCCTCTCAGCCACCCCATTTTGTTGAGGGGTGGCCACGCATGTGGTTTGATGGATAATACCTTGTGTAGAGAAAAAATCACTAGGCAAATGTCCTGAACCTAGTTCATATGCATTATCAGATCTTACCACCTTAACTTTCTTCCCAAACTGCCTTTCTACATATGCCAAGTAGGACTTAAGAACTGGAAAGGCATTGGACTTGCTAGACAGTAAATAGGTCCAAGTTGTTCTAGAAAAATCATCAACAATGGTCAGGAAGTACTTTTCTCCCTTATAGGTTTGAGTCTTATAGGGTCCCCATGTGTCTATGTGTATCATGTCAAAACATGCTTGTGATGAAATTCTACTGTTTGGGAAAGGCAACTTGGTTTGCTTTGCCATGGGGCAAATGTCACAAGGAAAATCAAATATTTTAGGTTGTTGCATAGAATCACCAAGTATCTTTTGCATAGAAATGTAAGGCAGATGTCCAAGTCGAAAGTGCCAAAGTTTGCTAGAAACAAAATTCTGTGATTGCAATTCATTTCATTCATGAAAGAAGGATTACAAAAGTTTGAACAAGAACTGGGTATGGTAGGAACAGATTGAACCTTAGAACCTACAGGAGAAACAAAACTAAAAGAACTAGAATTAATAACTTTGTTCTCTAAAGGGTGAATGAGGCTGGATGTAGACATGGTTGCAGATGTGTGACCTTTCAGTAGGAACAGGCCTCCAACAGCTTCACCAAAAATCTGCTTCCTCTGAATTGTATGGCCCTCTATGAAACACCCTTTTTTAGAAAAAATGATTTCAAGCTCAGTTTCTTCAATAAATTGGCTGACAGAAAATAAATTGTGTTTAAAAGAAGGGACATAAAACACATTAGTTAGAGCAATGTGTTCTGATAAAACAATGTCACCTGTATAATGAACATTTACCTTATAAGAGTTAGGCAAAGTTATAGAAACAGGATGAGGGAGTAATTTAAAAGAATGAAATAGGGATTTATCAAAAGTCATGTGGTGTGAAGCCCCAGTATCAATTATCCAGGGGCTTGTCTGAAACCTTTTGATAGAAGAAGTATAGGCTGCAAAAAAGTTAGATATACCAGCCATGTTTGCAGTGTGTTGTTCCTGGGAACCAGTTCCATTTTGTACTGAAGTGAACATGTCAATTAGTTGTTGGCACTGCTCTTTTGAGAAATTGTTGATGTTGAATGCAGAATGTTTGTTCATTCCTTTCACTTTAGAGGCTTGTCCTTCAGGAATTTCAATGTTATTTCTCTGGAAACTGAGAACATTAGCTCCACTAATTTCCTCTGCTGCATTGACTGCATTGACCCTAGCATTTCCCATAGGCTTCTTTGGCTTGTTTGTAAATTTGTAGCCTTCTGGATAACCTATTAACTTGTAGCAATTACCGATGGTGTGGTTTGTTTTCTTGCAGTAAGTGCAAAATAAGTTGTTTCCTTGGTTAGTGTTTTGGGAATTCCTAGGATGGGAAGAATCTGGATAGGAGATTTGTGTAGATTCTTTCTTTGTGTTGAAGCTTCTCCTATCATTCCACTTGTTCACACTAAAAGCAGTGGAATCTGTTCCCACTAGATTCCCAGAATGTACCTCTCTTTGTGATTCTTGGTTTAGTAAAATGGAATAGGCCTGACCAACAGATGGAAGTGGTTTCATCATCAAAATATTTGCTCTCACAGCTGAGTATGCCTCATTCAAACCCATTAAGAATTGAATGAGCTTAATATCCTCGTTCATTTTGTGATTATGCTCTTTTGCACCACACTTACAATCACAACTACACACCATAAAAATATTAAGAACTCTCAATTGGTCCCATAATTTTTTTAGTTTATTAAAATAACTTGCAATATCACTTGTGCCTTGTGTGATATTGTTTAAATCCCTTTGAAGTTGAAATAGTTTGGATCCATCTGGCTGACCATACCTTTCCTCCAACTCATTCCACAAATCTGAGGCTGTCAAGGAGTAAATCAAGCTTTCAGCAATATCCTTGCTAAGGGAATTGAGCAACCATGCAATGACCATGTCATTGCATCTTCTCCACTGATCAAACAGAGGTGAGTCCTCTTTGGGAATTTCTGATTTATCATTTATAAAGCATAGTTTGTTTTTGGCAGAGAGTGAAATGAGTATTCCTCTCTTCCAATTTCCATAACTAGTCCCATCAAAGCTAACATTCAAAAGATTCATTCCAGGTGAATCCGAAGCATTTAAATAATAAGGATGATTGATTGGAACAACATCAGAAGGTGTTTTTTCAATCCCTATACTGGACTGTTCAGTAGTTCCAATGTTTCCTGTCATACTGCTGATTTGGAAGAGAAGATAAAAAAAAACAGATGATAAAAGAAAGAAAAGAAACAGATCCGGATAAGATCTGCTCTGATACCATGAAGAAATTGAGAGAAAATAAGAGCAAAAGAGACAAATTTAGGAATTCCTCATGTGAAATATACTTCTCTGTCTAAACTGTGTACAAGCTATGTTATTTTATAATTGCTAAACTAGGGACTAATGTTGTAAATTATCAATATTACAAGGAATGTAAAAAATAATGTGTAACAAACTTTTGTCCTATACAAGTGAAATTTGTAGGGTGTGATATAGTGTATGTGAACTGTGGTGTATATTTGAACTGTGGGCTGCTGAGAGGGCCTTTAAGATAAAAACAGCCCAGATGTTGTTTTTGGCCCAAACGTGAATGAGAAATGCCAGACTTAGTTTGTATATCTGAAATCCATTTGTTGTGTTGTCTTCTTCTTGTCTACTTCGTTCAATTCAATAGCAGCCATCTTCTTCTTGTCTTCTTCGTTCAGTTCAACAGCAGCCATTTTATCACGGCCAGTGCCCTTTTGGTGTATATGGGTGTATATGGTGGTATATGGGTGTATATGGTGTTTATGTATATAGGTGTATAAATATGGTGGTTGGTGTTGCTGCGGCGTGATCTCCGGCAATGACTGGTCGCAGATGTATATAAGTGTATATGGATTATAATATTGTATATAAATGTATATGGTATATGGGTTATAATATTATATATGAGTTAAAGCTTTACAATGTAAGTTTTAAACTATTTTTTTTATAATATAAATGACCAAATTGTATATTTATGAAATTTCCTCTTATACGAATCCCATAGTCCCGTTGTTGTATGAGAGTCTCGAGTCTTCTTAAAAAGGTCATTAAAAATGATTCTTTTGCACATCCGGAATTAGAATTATCTGACCCCCACTGATCCCATTACCACAGAATATTTCTTCCACTTGACCCGATCTTGTGGTTAGCCTAATCAACAAACGTGTATGTACAAAACCATTAAAGTCATCATATTTTATTTTATTTTATTTTATTTTATTTTTGTATACCAATAATACACTATTAATATTTCTTGCTTAAAGCCCCGAACTCGTGGATTGCAATTCAAATTGTGACTTAGCTATTAGGTCTTTAGTAGCAATTATTATTGACGTGCTACCAACTCTATG